>NW_012114710.1:2885927-2961697 GCF_000951035.1 Colobus angolensis palliatus
TATCAGGATGATGTTGGCCTCATAAAATGAGTTAGGGAGGATTCCCTCTTTTTCTATTGCCCAATCAGATGCTCTTTCCTGGGACTTTGGAATTGGGTCTGTGAGATTATCTGTCCCTGCCTGTGGCTGGAACAAAGGGACTAGAGCTATGGGGTGAGAAGAAGCAAAGCTAGTGTGTGGAGAGAAAAGAAACATATGTGGCAAAAAGCAGACATGGAGAGGCCATGTTGAAAGAGGGCATGAGACATTGTGTGAGTCTTGGCTTCTGATAGATTTCTATTTCCTGTCTCTGACCCCTCAAAGATGTCCCTTAGGACCTGAAGATACCTGCATTTTAGTAATATCCACCACTATTTTAAAAAATTGTCCAGGCATGGTAGCTCACGCCTGTAATCCCAGCACTTCAGGAAGCCAAAGCGGGAGGATTGTTTGAGCCCAGGAGTTTGAGACCAGCCAGGGAACATGGTGAAACCTCATCTCTACAAAAAAAATCCAAAAATTAGCTGGGGGTGGTGGTGCGCCTGTGGTCCTAGCTACTCAGGGGAATGAGATGGGAGGATCGCCTGAGCTCAGGAGTTTGAGGTTGCAGTGAGCTGTGATGGCGCCATTACACTCCAGCCTAGGCGACAGAGTAAGACCCTGTCTAAAAAAAAAAAAGTGACTTGAGACAGTTTCCAATTTTTGCAACGAAGATTCTCAATGAGAAAATAGAGGTTGTGTGGTCACCTGTGTGAAATTTGTGTTTTCCATGAAACTCAGCAGGACAGCAGTCAACATAGTTTCTTGCCTCTCTTACAATAAGTCTACAGCTGAGAATGTCTTAGTTTCTCGCAATCTAGAAAAGACTAACAACAAATGTACTTGGAGAATCTGACATACTAATGAAATCATCCCATAATAATGGATAAAGGAACTAATGGAGTTAGATTTTTAAGCACTAAATACCAATTGCTATTTGAGTATACTTCTGCTACTTTCTCTTCTGGTTACCCTTTGCTTTATACACGTCTTTGTGTCCTTGGAGGGTAGGAGCACTTTTGGCACATTAGGATTGGGGTAACTGCGTGCCTTTTCTCAGGCTCAGTGGTTCCTCTTTCCCCAGTTGAAGTCTCACTATGATCTTATCCACGTGTGATGACAGGGCTTGGTCTTTGAGGTGAAGAGACATTTCAGTACTGAATGTGGGTTCAGTGATTATGATTTTATTAAGGGCAAGGATTGTGTTGTTTTAATTTGTGCATTCCAGAGACAGCTTAGCATCTGGCCCAATACCTAGTGGACTCTTCAAAATTCATGCAGTGAAAGACAAAAAAAATAGTTTTTCTCATTGGCGATTTGAAGGTACAAAAAACAACAAAAAACCTGACATCAAACCACATATTAAATTATATAATCTGAGCATACAAATGGATGGATGCCTAATAAAATTCTTTAGGGTAATAATTATGATGATGGTGTTTTTGCTATGCAATTTCTTAACCCAAGGAGAGAATTCCCTAGTGTGAGAAACATAGCCAAGGATATTGGTTCTATGTGTCATTTGCAAGGGGCTTGCTTTTCTCTACCCAGATTGTGTTTTAATTTAGAAAGAAAAATGGCAACCCCTGTTGCCACTGGGTCATGCATCACTCCTGCTGAATTTCCCAAGGGTGATGACTTTACAATTTCTCAAAGGTTTCTACTTATTTCATTTGTCAGAGGAACCTTTATAGTTTTCATATAAATTTTAATGGGCAGAAACATCTATTCTCCATCCAACTGTGATGTTTCACATTGAGTATAGATGGCAATCCCTTGGCTGAGCACAAACCATATTTGCTGTGTATTGGATGCTCAAAAAAATAACATAGATCCAGGACGAAGAAGTGGAGAGGAGAGAAGGGGTATGGGAGGAGAAAGTGGAAGAGATAAATAGAAAGTGGGTGTTTGGGCAGGAAACGCCTCCCTGAGCCAGCTGGTGGCGCTGTGCACGGGCGCATCTCTCTCAGGTGCTCTGACTGGTCCTGGCAGATCTCAGGTTCCCCCTGGAGGGGTGCAGCCAGCAGCCTCCTGTGAGCCTCTTAGTTCCATTTTATGGAGCTGCTCTCTTATAGAAACTGTGGTTACCTCCTGGCCCTTGGATGTGTACCAGCATGTCATGGTTTCTGCACCCATTCAGACCTCAAGGCTGAGGAGCTGGCTGCTCCTTGTTTGCTTCTGGACCTTGAGAGGTTTCTCCTTACCTCTTGTCACCTGAGCTCCTGCTGGAATTTTGAGTTCCTGGAGGAGGAGTAAACAGAGCATTGGCCTTTTCTTCCACAGCTCAGAATTTTTCTGAGGACCCATGACTACCTTTCTGGCTCTATCTTATCTTGCATTTTCCCCACAGCTACATTGTTCTCCAGCCATCTCAGATAGCCTTTGCAGATGCTATTTTTGCATATGCGTATCCTGTCCAGATGTTGGTGTGTGTACATGCACGGAACACACAAATACACACACCCTCCCCCGACATGTGCACACACAAATACACATGCCCTCCCCCACATGTGCACACACAAATACACATGCCCTCCCCCCACAACACATGCACACATGAAGACACTCCCCTGCCAATTTCTCTCCGTACTTCAAAACATGTGGATGGCTGAAAACTGTTTTGTAAAGTTTTCTCTGGTCCACTCAAGCACAGTTTATCACCCCAACTCCTTTGCTGCCCCCACCATTACACACTTCTGTGATAGGGTCTGTCATGTCACTTTGCAATGATGGTTTTGGGTATATAATGGCTGCCACTCTGAAGTACAATTGCTTGGATACAAGTCACAGTTCTGTCACTGGACTGTGTGATCCTGGATACGTTACTTAATATCTCTGCCTCGGTTCCCTAATTTGCAAATTGAGGATAGTGTTAATAGTGACCACATAGGATTGTTGAAAATATTAAATGACATGATATATGTAAATCGGTTAACAAAATACCTGGCTCAATAATGGGAAGCTATTAATATTGTTAATTACTTGGTTCTTCTTCCTGATCATCTTGTACAGGGACTGTCATTTATTTGTATTCCTAGAAGCTGCCATCTAATAAGTATTTTACATGGTTGTTGAGTTGAATTGTTGAATTTATGGTTCCCGGTGGCCTACTGGAGTAAGTCCATGTTCTCTAGAATCAGAAGTTGGGGTTCAAATCTTTAGCTTTACCATTTTCTAGCTGTGGGACCTTGGGCAAGTTAATCAAAGTTTCTACATTTCAGTTTCTTATTATTCTCATTAATATTACAAGTATTATTACATTTGAAGGCTCATCTTAATATCACTATATAAAGCCTTTTCAATCACTCTAGCTGGAAGTAATCACCTTCTGTATTCAACCAGGCAATATAATTATTAAATGCCACCTATGAGCCAGCCACTATGCTAGATACTGACTGTGCAGTGCTAAATACATCAGATATGATCCCCACCTTCGTGTAAGTTGAGGTTTAAAGGAACGATAAACCTCAAAAGTTTTCAGACCGTAGATTTGGGAGACAGGAAGACGTGGTTTGGCAAAGGAGGGATTTCTTTTTATTTCTTTCCCAGGAGCTTTCATTCTTTTGCATCTCATTGACCACAATGAGATCAAATGCCCATATTTAGACCAATCCGTGATAAAGGAGATGAGCTTACTTTGACCAAGTTAGACCAATTATGATCCATCCTCTGAGAGGGAAAGCTGTTGGAGGGCCGTCCACTAGGATTGCCATATTGTTCATGCAGAGAGCAACTGCAAACCTTGTGCCACCTGAAGGAAGAGGAAGAGGAAAAGAAATGCCCCATCCTGCAGGCAGCCTTGCTCCAGTGAACAAGTAAGGAGACCTGATTGCACATGCTCAGCTTTTTCCCTGATTCCGCCAATCAGGAAGGTCAGTCCTTCTCCATGGAAGGAGAAGGACCTGAGGAGGGGACCAGAGGAGATGGTTCCCAATGTTGTTCTTCCCAGGGGAGAGGAGATTGCAATTACAAGAGTGTGCTTCATGGGCCCAGGCAGGCATGCTGAGGGGTGGGGAGGCTCTCTCGCAAGGGAGGAGACCCTGTGGTCTGCGCCCTCATCTCATTCATTGTGTTACATCTAGCATTGCATCTCACCACATCCTGCATCCGATCACACCCTATGTGTGCACATCTTTCTTTCCTTCTGGGTCCTGATCCTCTCCAGTGTGGGGCCTTGTTGTACCTTGGCACATCATGAGAGACTAGCACCTGAGTGCTGAATCACTCAGTTCCACTGCCTGGGATGAAGGCCTGTCCTTCTGCAGAGTTACCGTGCAATGATGAAATTAGGGGCTTTTAAATAACTGACCAGATAAGGTGATGGTGCATGTTGTTCCTTTATTCAGTTTTTCAACGGACACATACTGAGTTGCCGCTGTGTGCCAGGTTTGCTCCTAGGAGCTGGGACACAGACAGGGACAGGAGTAGTCCTCCCTTCCAGCAGCTCCCAGTCTTGTGAAGGAGGCTGACCTATGCTGCATACAGCCACCTCTGTACTAATATAACATTGCCCAATTTTTTTCACTTACTTACCACTACCCAGTACTGGTATCTGCACTTCAGAGCTGAGGAGAGTCTCACTGCATGGACCAGAGTGGTAGATAAGAGTTAGATGGTGGCCAGGCATGGTGGCTCATGCCTATAATCCCAGCATTTTGGGAGGCCAAGGTGGGCAGATTTCTTGAGTCCAGGAGTTTGAGACCAGCCTGAGCAACATGGTGAAACCACGTATAGAAAAATACAAAAATATTAGCTGGGTATGGTGGTGTGTGTCTGGAGTTTGAGACCAGCCTGAGCAACATGGTGAAACCACGTATAGAAAAATACAAAAATATTAGCTGGGTATGGTGGTGTGTGTCTGTAGTCCCAGCTGCTTAGGAAGCTAAGATGGGAGAATCACTTGAGCCTGGGGAGACTGAGGCTGCAGTGAGCCATGACTGCACTACTGCAGTCCAGCGTGGGTGACAGAGAACCTGTCTCAAAACAAAACAAAACAAAACAAAAAAAGAGTTAGATGAAGTCTGCCAGTTTCCAGCTATGTTACCTGATTTCAGTCTCTGTATGTGTAAGAGGATAATAATAATAGTACTTGCTTCATTGAGTTGTTGTGAGGATTAAGTTAGATAATGCACATCAGTGCCTGGCATATATGCTAGCCACTACAATCATTATTTCATCTATTAACTTCACCAACTCCAGTAAATGCACTATTCTGGGTTAAAAATGATACCTTGCTTATGTAGAAACACAGGGTAACAGTTTGTTACTCAAAGATTTTAAAAGGAGTATGAAGGAATCTTTACAAAATCACAGAAACTTAGACATACAACTTTTCATCAATTAAGGGCTTCATTCATTTTTATTGTTTTAAAACATTCTGGATGATGTTCATTGCAGGGGTGAGCTACTTGCATCCTACCAAAGCTAAAGAATCTTGCTGCCTTTTAAGTGTTGGAGAAACCATCCACCTGTTTCAATAAAGACCTGGAAATCAGGAAGATAGTGAGATTAAGCAAACAAAGCAGGCAGATGGGAATACTTATAACCACGTATGAAAGGTGTTAATTGCCCATGTCTTCAACCCAGCTGTTTCTTCCTTTGGCCTTTCTAAATTTATCATTGAAGAATCCCCATGTTATTATAATTGGCTAAATCAAGGACTGCATTATTCTTGTTTTTGACTCCTTGGGTCAAAATAGTCTGATTAATCATTCTGTTGCTGAGGGAGGGAACTCTAGGAAAAATGTTGCGTGGGTTGGGAAACCAAATACGCACTGGGCTAAAGCTTTTATGTAGCTCCTAGATGATCTTCTCATGGATTTGGTACTTTCTGGGGAAAGGAATATCAGACTTTAAGCTCCTTGAGGACAGAAACCTAGACTTATATAAATCTGTGTCTCTGTAGCTTAGGATATTGCTTAGTAATAACAAGTACTCAATAAATATTTGTTAGGCTCACATTGGGGTTTTATTTTTATTTACTTATTTATTTATTTGAGGCAGAGTCTCTCTGTCACCCAGGCTGGAGTGCAGTGGTGTGATCTCAGCTCACTGCAACCTCTGCAAAGCAATTCTCCTGCCCCAGCCTCCCGAGTAGCTGGGATTACAGGTGCCTGCCACCATGTCTGGCTAATTTTTGTAATTTTTTGTGGAGATGGAGTTTCACCATATTGACCAGGCTGGTTTTGAACTCCTGACCTCAAGTGATCCGCCCGCCTTGGCTCCCAAAGTGCTGGGATTATAGGTGTGAGCCACTGCATTAGATCTGTTTAGCTCACATTGTTCAACTACAATTTAGTTGGGCATAAAATTCCACATTAACAATTATTTTCACTGAGCACTTTGATCTTATTATGCAGGTATTTCCTGGCTTCTTGGTTGTTTTTGAGAAGTCTTCTGTGCATCTAACTGTCTTTCCCCTCCATCACTTGAGATAATTCTATTCTGAAGTTGATGTCTATTTTTCTCATCCTCATTGCTATCCTTTTACTGTGTATTTAACCATAAAATACTAGTGTGGTATTTAAAAATTATATAAAGTATTACCCTGTTGATATCCTGCAATTTGCTTCTTCAAGTTACCATATGGTCTCAATATTTACTTCTGTTGATACAAATAGATCTACTTCATCCATTTTCAGTGCTGTATACTATTTCATTGTGTAAATATACCACAATGCATTTATTCATTGATGGCCGTTAG
Organism: Colobus angolensis palliatus; assembly: GCF_000951035.1. Lineage (NCBI taxonomy): Eukaryota > Metazoa > Chordata > Mammalia > Primates > Cercopithecidae > Colobus > Colobus angolensis. The sequence goes on from NW_012114710.1 coordinate 2,892,649, forward strand.
TTGGTTTCTGATTGTTGCTATTGCAAACAGTGTTTTCATGAGCATCCTTGTGTTTGCTTTTTATGTAACATATAAGATTAGAAGTGGAATTGCCGGACCTCAAAGGATATGCACATCTTAGGTGCTGATGGTTGATTTCCAAAGTGGCCTTATGAACTCACACTCCCACCTGCTGGGCACGACAGCTCCCATTCTGTACATTTTCACTGACCTGGGTGTTGTCAGACCTCTGAATGGGTACGCCCTTAATCCCCACTTTATACTTCCTTTCAGTATTGTCATTCCCTATTTGCAGATGACAAAATGGAGGCTAAAGGGTAGCATGCTCAGAGAAAGAATGAATGCATGAACGACTGAACATGGTGATACTTTATTTCTTTATTATTTCTCCTACCAGAGTAAAAAGTTCTGTGAATGTAAGGATCATATTCTTAACACTTGGAACAGGTCTTTACATAAAGTAGATTCTCAATAGTTATCTGTTGTTTAATGAATGAATGTGGATGGATGGAGGAAGCCTGGGAAGAAAATGTTTGCTTTCTTTAGGAGGCTCCTCCCAGCCTACTGAGATACATTCTACACTTACTCTGCAAGCTTTTAGAAGGAAGGGCTCTAGCTACCTCTGCCACTGGTGCTTTCCAGGCCTGCAGCAGGCTGGGCCAGTGGAGGGAAGGAGGGGTGATAACTAAGAATTTTTTCAATGGAAAATTCAATCTGCTCAGCAGGCATCTGATGAGAAGCTGGGGGCTGGTCTGAGGAGGATGCAGCTGGAGGATCCATCTGGATCTCGTAGGCCTCTGGCTGCTGACAGGTTATTCTTAGCCATCTTTTCTTCTGTCTTTATTTTCTTGTCATCAGGGCTCTCTTGATTTTGCAACTGAAGCCTTTTTTTCCTCCTTCTCTAAAGCAATGATTTTCCATATAGTAATTCTTTCCTTCTTTAGACTTCCCAAAGTGGGTGGGTGGTTCTTTTTGTGCTCAGACACTTTGCAAATTGCCTCCCACCCAGCTCCTCCTCTGAGTGTTTTTGTGGCTGGTGGAGACCTATGATGTGTGCTGGGTATTTGGCCCCCATCTTCTTGTTTACAACAACCTCCTAGCTAATGATATTTTCCTAGTAACATCTATGAGCACATTTCTCACCCATCCTCCCTCCACCCCATGTGTCTTGAATTCTGCTGGATTAATTTAGCTGGAGCCTTAAGAGGCAGCAAAACCGAGGGCAGGTGGCTGAGCTTCAATCCTTGGCTCCTGCGTCATAATCGTAATCACTCTCATTGACATAGTGCTCCGTGGTTAACAAGCACTTTCACATTCTGTAACTCTTTAGTCCTCAGAACAGCAGAAGCCAAGGCCTCTGGGGCTTGGTGACATCCCCAGCATCACATGCATAAGAGGAAGGGCCTGGATTTGAACCTCCTTTTCTGATGTTAAATCCCCTACCATTTCTTTCAGCCTAGGCAAAGGTCACAAAGTCAAATGCCTTTAGGGGCCAGGTAGAAAGTATAAATGAGAGAAACTGCTTGGAGTAGAATATATTGAGGATTAGTAAGGATTGTGGGAAACTGGCCAGCATGCTTTGCCTAAAGGCATTAAAATGCAAAACAGAGTCCAGCAACTATAGTCCCAGCAACTCAGGAGGCTGAAGCTGGAGGATCACTTGAGCCTGTGAGTGGTGAGGCCAGCCTAGGCAACATAGCAAGATTCTATCTCTTTTTTTTATTTTTTTTTATTTTTTTATTTTTATTATTATACTTTAAGTTCTAGGGTACATGTGCATAACGTGTAGGTTTGTTACATATGTATACTTGTGCCATGTTGGTGTGCTGCACCCATCAACTCTATCAAAAAACATACAAAAAAAAAGAAAAAAGAAAAAAAAAATTAAAAAAATAGTAGGAAAAAAATCCATTGAATTTGTCACCTACTCAGTGTTCAGTCTATAATCTACCTCCTTGTTGTTGGGAAAGGGAGAATGTTTGCATGGCGTCTCCTTTACCACTGAGTAACATTTACTTGATGGCTTGGGCAGGCATGACCTTGGTTGTAGTAAGTCTATAGTATAGATGATTCTGTTGCTTTCAGAATAGAATTACAGCTTTTAGAATAGAATGATGGACTCAAGCATGTACAGATCCTGAACCTACCCATCATCTCTCCCTCTTAGAGTTTTCAAGACATGGTCTTCAAAGTAATATTATCTTAATGTCTGTGCAAGTCCCGGATGCCCTGATTTACAACCCTGGTCAAAGGTTCTATTCTTTCCCTAACTCTTTCCTTCCTTTCTCATCTCATTTGAAATCATGGGACCTGGTTGCTCAAGTCTACATGCTAAGTGACAGTGACAGTGGCAGAGTAGTGGGCAGAGTCCCCGAAAGGACCCCAAGGTCACCTTCTCTCCTATGGCAGGGATGTGGAGGAAAGAGAGAGGAGAGGATGGCTCATGCCTTTAAGTAGAGTAACCCTGCCCACTAGGAACAGGTGGCCCAGTGAAGGTCATGGGCCAATCAGACAAAAACTTCTCTTTTGAGTGTTTTAGGAAGGTGGTAGACCAAGGTGGGGCTAGTATGGAAACGAGGAGTGACATATATCTCCTACTGTAATTAGAACAGCAGTTAAGACTTCGGCCCCAGAGAGTGCAGATCTGCCACCTAACCGCTCTGTGACCCTGGGCTGGTTATTTAACCTCATTCCTCAGCGCGTTTCTCCATAGAATATGGGTAACTGCAGGGGTGATGCAGGTTAGCTGAGATAGGCATGTATTTTGGCCAGTAAACGTGAGTTATTTTTGTTGCTTTGAATTCTGCCTCTTTGCTATACTCTTGAGCTACTCATTGTAGCTAGAAACTGAGGAAGCCTTCAAATGCTGGCAGAAAGAACATGGAGAGAATAATTCATAGAACAAGAAACAACATTCTGCCAATTTTTCCTCTTCAAAACTTGCCACTTACCCAAATGCCCTGATTCTACTTTTTCTCTCCAGCTCCACACCCTCAAGATGATCCCAGTGAGCTGGAATCCTGGTTGAGGGATCTGGGACTTGGCTAGATGAGATTTGGCTCTCAGATGTGCTTTTTGTGAAGTATAACTATGATTTTTCTCTGAATAGTTACTCCAACTTAACTGTCATTCAGTCAAGACTCTTAGTTTTCTTGTTTGTGTTCGTGTAGCTTCTTGTGAGACAAACAATTTTAAAAATATAAAAATTGTTCTATTATCCAAACACAACATTTCTGTGTGCCCCCTTCCTCTTCCCCAGTCGTTGGAGTTCATTTTCTTTTGTATGTTTCACATATACCAATGACAAATATTTCATAGTAGATATTGCCTAGGTATAGAATTAGCTGGGTTTTTTTTTGTTTTTTGTTTTTTGTTTTGAAACGGAGTCTTGCTCTGTTGCCCAAGCTGGAGTGCAATGGCATAAGTTTGGCTCACTGCAACCTCCACCTCCCAAGTTCAAGCGATTCTCCTGCCTCAGCCTCCTGAGTAGCTGGGATTACAGGCGTCCGCCACCACGCCCGGCTATTTTTTTGTGTTTTTAGTAGAGACAGGGTTTCACTATGTTGGCCAGGCTGATCTCGAACTCCTGACCTCGTGATCCACCCTCCTCAGCCTCCCAAAGTGCTGGGATAACAGGCATGAGCCACCGCGCCTGGCCAGAATTAGGTTCTTATGAATGTGAAGTATCAGGTTCTTATCAATGGGCACAAGTAGAACTGAGAAACTATATCATATGCTTATAAACTCATTTCTTCTTAGTTTTTACTCCTATGATGTTTCTGTCGAGACCAGTTGACAGAGTAGGAGTGTCAGTATGGAAAAAGCATGGAACATTTTGAAACGCAGATTATTCATCAATTACATGTGTTTTAGAATGGAGTCAGTGATATACCCTTGGAGATGATCTCTCCTCACCCTCATCTCCTCCCTTTTTCCTTTCCCCACATCTGTAGCCACTCTCTGTCAGCTAAACCCAGAAGAAAAACTTGACAGAAGCAAAGGGCATCCAGAGAATTATGATCCCCAGGTTGTAGTTCCAGCTCTGCCATGTCCTAAGCGGTCATCATCTCTCTAGGTCTCAGGTTTCTTATGTATAAGATAAGTAGGAGATTGGGGCCACAACACCTGAGACTAAAAGAATTCTAAGTTTTCATTACTCTGTGGATTCCACCTTTGCTAGCTTGGGACCTGGCAAGTCTCAGCAGCTGGTCATGTAGCTAATTTCCAAAGCAGATAAATGCCTGCAGGATAACTGTGAATCGACTCTAATCACAGCAGAGTCGAGTTGCTTCAATAGATGCTGGTGCCTTTGGCTGCTTCCCGGAGCCACCAGTCAACCCAGAGATGAAGCTGGCTGAAAAAGTGGACGGATATGTTGGAGAGGCCAGCATCATCTCTAAACACAGCATCTGGGAAATACCCATGTCCCCGGAAAGAGGTCATTGAAATCCTTCACTTAGTGGTGCAGTGCAGAGACTCAGGCAAACCAGGCTTTGAGTCCTGACCCTGCCACTTATACCAGCAGTATGACCTTGGGCAAGTTCTCTGGCCCTATGTCTTCTTCCTCCTCCATACAATGATGGTAGCAATTGAGCTACCTTGCGGGAGTGTAGTAAGGATTAAGGTCCCAGGAGTCCTAACAGTACCTACTAAGCAGAAGTCCTCAGAGGTACATAGTAAATGGTAGTAGTAGTTATTATCCTGTGCCCTTTGTTCACAGGAGTCTCTCATAGGGGACTTGGGCTCAGTGCTCCTCCCCATAGCCAGGCTGTATTGGCTCATGCCCAAGGTGTAGCCTTGCCAGGGAGCCTGGTACAGAGATGCTGGTGATTGAGATGCTGATTACATTCCCTGATTGAGGAGCCTCAGCATTCTGGCCCAGAGCAGGAGGGCCAACAATATTTAGCACAATCTGCTTGGATCCTCAATTAAATTGTTTTCCCAAACTGCCCTTTTCAAGGTCTTGTCCTCTTTCCTCACCTCTTTCTGGCCCCTTCTCTCTGGATCCTTGCCAGAGAAGGGAAACAAAGCCTTGTGGGGCTCCATCTGCTTCCCCCTATCCAGAGAGAAGGTGACAGAGGCTGTTTTCCTTGCAGAAGATGCGGTTAAAACAAGCCTTGGCCATTCAAGGTGGCTGCAGTCTTATCCTGGAGGCTAAAGTCTCTGCGCATTCCAGGTTGATCCCTGTTTTCTTGGCAAAGCTGAGCTCTCAACTCAAACCTGCTTCTCCCTCCATCCTTTATCCCGCCAGCTTGCAAGTGCTTTGCTGGGAAGGACGATTAAGTGGCACTTAGAGTATTTTTCCATTTTCCTGTGTTCACCTGGTAAAAAAGAAAATAAAACAAAATAAAGGAGGCCCAGGATTGAACTGTCATTATTTTTTAAATGGAGAGAGAAGGGGTCACATGACTGCGAGTAACGGATTTAGCCAAGTGGCTGCAACTCCGAGTTTGCTGCAGAGTCGGCCCCTCCCGGCGGGGGCGCTGACGTCACGGAAAAGCCCCGCGGCGGGTCGGCTGGGCTAGTTATAAACCGCCCGGCCACGGCGGCTGCAAGCGGTGGGCACGGACGGCGGGCACAGCGCAGCACTACCCGCTCGTTGGCCCGGGTATCCCAGCGCGGACCCACGCGATACGCTGACGCCCCGACGCCGATCCGGCCGAGCCAAGTAAGGGGGGCGGCCCGGGACGGAGAAGGGAGAGAGTGGGAGTTTCCCAGTCCGCAGAACTTTCGAAGTTAAGAAAAGAACCCCTGAAGCGTGCGTTCTGCGCTGGGATTTTCTGGTGGGGGTCAGAGCTTCAAGTGCAAAGGATGTCGCTTCTCATCAGCAGGTTCCTTAGTTCAATTCGGTAGGAGAGTCACCTCCTCCTACAGATCGAGTGGTCAGAGAGGGCAGCCCTTAATGATGCTTTATGTATTTGTTGTTTGAATGTAAGTCTGCCAACTGAGGTGCTGCTTTTGAGACTAAAAAACCAGCTGGTCGTCCTGGTTAGTGGCGAGGTGTTGAGGTATGGAGTGTGGGGGTGAGGGTGGGAGAGCAGTGTTTGTGCATCTTGCTGATTGCAATGTGCGTACTTATACTTCGTCGCCAGTAGCCAGAAAAACAGACCTTCCGGCTAGGGGAGGCAGTCTGCAAAGGGAAAGTTGTAGCGAAGTTGTTGAATATCATTTAGGGAAGTCTTCAGCCTTCTGATTTGCTTCAAGAAGGGGGGCTGAGAATGGTGGCTCAGGCCTGTGGTCTCAGCACTTTGGGAAGCCGAGGCAGGAGGATCACTTGACCCCAGGAGTTGGAGACCAGCCTGGGCAACATTGTGAGACCACCGTCTCTACCAAAAAATAAAAATAAAAATAAAAATAAAACTAGTGGGCGTGGTGGTGCGGGTCTGTAGTCCCAGCTCCCTGGGAGGCTGAAGTGGAGGATCACTTGAGCCTGGGAGTTGGAGGCTACAGTGAGCTGTGATCATGCTGCTACACTCCAGCCTGGGTGACAGAGCAAGACCCTGTCTCAAAAAAGGAATCTGAGTTGAATTAAAGAACTCTTGAGAATGGACGTGATTTGTTAAGAATGAGGCACTTTCTGTGCAAATTTGCTAGGTCTGAACATGAGCAGATCATTTCTCTGCCAGGGTGTCTCGGTTTGGAGCTGGGATGCTTTAAAAGTGGTATCTGTGGATAAGAGGGCACAGCTGAGGCATAAACTTTAAACAGAAAATTTCCCTTCTACCCCCAATAATGGCAGGTGGATGCTCTCCAGGCAGCTGGAGAGCATCAAAGCAACTTTACTAAACATGGAAGTTCCAATAAGTGCCTGTCCAGTCCAGCCAGGGTTGTGGTGGGGAGGGGTGGGGGTGATGTCATTGCCACGTGTTTCCCACTGAGGCACAAAACCTGCTGGACGCTGGTGCAATTAAGAGCCAAGTTTAGACAAGAGCAGCTAACCTGACCAGTTGGTCCCCAGCAACATTAACTTGTTGCTTTTCAAGTCATCTCTGGAGGCTGCTGGTTCTTTCCAGCTGCCTTTGTGCCAGCTCTGAGTGCAGCTCTTCTTTGATCCAAGTCTGCTTTGAGGAAGGGGTAAGCTCCATGGGCAGTGGTTGATGTTAACAGTTTTTTTTTTCCATGCAAGTGACAGTCTGCCTGAGGAGCTGGTTACTGACAGTGTGGGCAGTGTGTGTGTATGTGTGTGTGTCCAGTTGAAAGCCTGTCTTGTTGGGGTTTGGAGAGTGTTTAATTGTTGTTTTTTATGTTGGGGATACTTGCTTCTCATCTCATCTAATATAATATTACTGATGACTGACCATGTATTTGAGCAGAGCTCTCACTCATGCTTACTAATGCTGCCATCTTGGCTGCTTTGCTCCCCAGGACCCAACGATGACTCTGAATGTCACCATGCGCCAGGGCACTGTGGGCATGCAGCCGCAGCAGCAGCGCTGGAGCATCCCAGCCGATGGCAGGCATCTGATGGTCCAGAAAGAGCCCCACCAGTACAGCCACCGCAACCGCCATTCTGCTGCCCCTGAGGACCACTGCCGCCGAAGCTGGTCCTCTGACTCCACAGACTCGGTCATCTCCTCTGAGTCAGGGAACACCTACTACCGAGTGGTGCTCATAGGGGAGCAGGGGGTGGGCAAGTCCACTCTGGCCAACATCTTTGCAGGTGTGCATGACAGCATGGACAGCGACTGCGAGGTGCTGGGAGGTAGGTGTTCCAGCCCCAGTGGGCTTCTTTTCATCAGGCACGGCCCAGGAAGAAAGAGTGAAGGTGGGTGGCTTATTTACCTGCAGAGTTGGGAGCTAAGGTTATGCATTTTACACAATTGATGGGGGAGCTGAGTCTCCAGAAAAGCCCAAGCACAGGCTCTCAGGGCAATAAAATGAAAAAGCTTGTAGACAGGACCAAAATCTATTGAACCTGGGCCAGAAAGGGAATTTTTCAGATTTCAGTTCTAAATGGGTGGGGGAAGGCTGATTAGAGAGGGCATAGCCAGAGGGTCAGCGCCCCACCTCTGACTTCTGCTGACTCTGACTTGAACATTCTTCCCAGAAATCAGTATAGGCACAGCCTTTTTCCATGGTTATACCTAAAACAAGCCAGTTGGAAAAGCTGTTAGGATGGCTTGATCAGTTTGCTTCTACCAATATTAGAAACTTTTGTGGGTGTAAAATAGTTCAAAATCTGTATTTGAAATAGTATAATAATTTTTTAAAATGTGAAGTATAACAATGATATTTTGTATAGAGTCTGACAGCTTTTCAAGACAATTTTCCCTGTACAATTTCATTTCATCTATTTATTGATTGGAACCTAGCCTATTTCCAAAACTGTTTTGAGGTGACATTATCTCAAAATGCATGTATTCTTCAGCTAGGGGTAAAGTACAGCCCTATGTTTTGCTAAGTAATATGAAGATCCTGATAGCCAATGCTGTCCATAAAGTGTCTTTCAGCCACGGCTTCAGTCTGAATGTATGCGACCAGGGTAGTTACGTGTCCCTATTCACAGCTACAGAAATAAAGGAAGCACTGCTCAGTGTTTCCCCAAGTCACATGGTCTGTGTTCTGTCGCGACTCACAACTGAATCACAGAGTAGGGAGGTGTCTCAGTGATGACTCAGTTCTCCCCTGCATTGATGCATATTAATACTATTCCTCACTACCCACAGCCCATCTCATCTGGAGGTTTTATTCCTCTTGACTGTCTCAGTGTCAAGGAGTTCACTGCTTCATGAGGCAGCTCAGGAACTGGGCTATAAATGATGACTCATTGATGTAACATCGATTTCTCTCCTGGTTCCTGGAATCTCACAAGAGTAAAGGGAGAAATAGGGCCAGTGTTGTACAACTGATTCCCTCTTTCTTTGTAAAGGCTGCCAGGTGACTTGCTAGGAAAGAGAAACGGGAGGAAGGGACTGACATTTAGAGTGAATGTTTGCAATGGGAGAGGCACTTTGTTAGGTGCCTTATATCTGCTGATGTTTATTTTGGTCTTCACAAAGTTCTTGTAGTCATAAGTAAACTAAGTCTCAGGGAGACCAAGAGCCTTATCCAGAATCACCCAATAAGGAAGGTGGATTTAGAATTTGGGATTTTGCAATCTTAATTCAGTTCATTTTACCATTTCTGGGGAACTTGCTATGTGCCAGGCACTGTGTTAAGTACTTCCCGCACATGTTTTTGATAATACTTGAATCAATCTGGCATTAATATACCTATTTCATGGGTGAAGAAATGGAGGCTTACAAAGTCAAGTGACTTTCCCAGGGTGAAAAAAACTAGTACATGGTATGACCAGGATTCAAATCTAGTTGTGATTGAACCCATATCCTGTGTCTTTTCATGGCCCCATGCAGCCCCAGGATTTAGCTTCCAAATACTAAGTATGACAGCGCACTGGGCATCAGCCGCACAGCTGGCTCTGTCCTAAGCTCTGGGGTACATGGTGATGGATGAGGTATACCATGCTCCCTAATAATGAGCTAAGTGTCAGTGGCTATATTGCAGAGCAGGGTCACATTAACTAATACTTTAAGCAGTAACAATACAGTGCTTTGGGCATTGACATAAGGAAGAGATCGACTGGGAGGTTTTTGTTTTGTTTTGTTTTTAAGAGGGAAGAATTGAAAAAAGTTAGTGGATAGTAGGCTTTAAAAAATGTTTGTCCATTAGAATGTATCCAGAGGTACTATTCCCATAGGCATAAAATGTTAAGAAGACTGACTCATACCTGGAATTTGGAAAGGTAGGCTTCCCAGATATTTTGGGAACTTCTTTGTTGAGAGAGACAGAGATGCCCAATATGACAGCACATTGGGCATCAGGCATATGGCTGATCCTGGGGCTTCAGGGGACCATGAAAAGACACAGGATTTGGGTTCAATCACAAGAGAGAAAGGGAATCCTTTCCCTAGCTTCTTTCACAGAGAATCTGTAGGACCTGCTGGAATCACTAGTTGGCTTTGTTTCCCAAGAGGAAGGTTTTCTAAGGCACACCCCTACATTTTTTTTTTAAATCAGCATCTACTATAAGAAAAAAATCGACATAATATTCTCATAATTATTTCTCCTAATAAAGATGGATATTGTTATAATTATACTGCAGTAATCTTATGACTCTCTGTACACACTGAATGCCATTCATTCATTCATTCCTAAGAAGTTACTGAATGTATAGCAGAGAGCTTGGCGAGGCACTCCGGGGACATGCGAAGAGTTATAGTCATGGGGCTTCTTCTGCGGAGATGCTCACAGTATGCGATGGAGCATAATGTATACACCAAGTAGAAATTGAGATAGAATGTGATGTCTTGAAAGTGTTGTAAGGAGAGTGCTGTGGGAATTCAGAGGTGAAAACATTACCTCTGACTGTGGATTTAAGAGCTTCATGGTTGGCTGGGCATGGTGGCTCATACCTGTAATCCCAACACTTTGGGAGGCTGAGGCAAGTGGATCACCTGAGGTCAGGAGTTCAAGACCAGCCTGGCCAACATGGTAAAACCCCATCTCTACTAAAAATATAAAATATTAGCCGGGCATGGTGGCAGGTGCCTGTAATCCGCAGGTGCCTGTAATCCCAACTACTCAGGAGGCTGAGACAGGTGAGTTGCTTAAACCCAGGAGGTGGAGGTTGCAGTGAGCTGAGATCTCGCCATTGCACTCCAGCCTGGGCAACAAAAGTGAAACTCCATCTCAATAAAATAAGTAAAATAAAATAAAATAAAATAAGCTTCATGGAAGAGATGGTCTCTGAGCTGGACCCTAGGAACAACTATGATTTGGAAGCCCTGAGCTAGGTAGGAAGGCACATATATACAGCACATATATACAGCAAAGTATGGAAGTCTTATTGGGCTTGGGGTTTGATGAATGGGTTTAGACACAGCTCTGACACTGACTTAGCTGGGTGCTCTTGGACAAGCCACTTAGCCTCCTCAAGCTGCTTCATTAGTGTAATTGGGGTAATACCTCCTTCATAGGGTGTTACGAGGATTAAAGGAGATAACACGTTGAGCGTGGAGCATGGTGCCTGGCACATAGTAAGTACAAAATGAGCATTAGTTAGAGCTGAACTAATTCTGAATCTACCATTTCCTTTTGATGTGCTTATCTTTCAAAAGTGGCGGTTTCCTTGCTTGTGGCCCCTGTCCACCTTGGTCACTGTTGGCTGGGGCCCTTGGAGCTGTGCAGAGGGGACTGGGCCAGTAAAGGAGAAGACAGTATTTGTAGAGCAGGCATTTCTTCCGAGGTTCCTTGGGATCCCCTGAGCTATGAAAGCTGGAAGCAGTTGAAAGTTTTCAGGGAGAGGGATGCTGGAGTCTCGGAACTTTAGAGGTGCTGCAGGAGTCGGTTCTGGCAGTGAGAGAACACTTGGGCGGGTTCCACACACAGCACTAGAGCCAGTCTCGGGCAGAAGGGGCCTCACCTCCAAGCACAAGAGGCGTTAACAAAAAAATTATTAACATGGTAAGGAAGACCTTATTCAGGGCCATTGCAATAGGCATCCCAATAGTGGGGAGAGATGGGGCTCAACTCCAAATACAAGAAGAGCAACTGGGCACTTGGCCAAGGAGCAGGTGGGAGGGGGTCAGAGGATGGAAAATTATTAAGAGGAGACGTCAAGGTTAGGGGGGATTCTTGCTGAAGTCAGGCCAAGGACTTAGACATCAGAGGTGGTGGGTGAGGAATTTGATCAGATATTGAAGGTGAGGGATTCTCACTTAACTAACTTAGCAGGATTCTTGCTAAAGCTGGATTCTGCCAGGATGGAAATGGAAGCCCAGGGTGGAGGCCCGGTAGAGAAGAGGATTCAGAGGAGCCTGACTAAAGTTCGGTTAAGGAGAGAGTCTGTCAGGGGGATCAAATGAGGAAAGACACACTGGTCTAGAGAAAGTGGCTACTGACCACCATCACCCTTTATAGAACCTCTGTCCGTCCCCATCAGCATGAGTTCTCTTGCTACATAGAGAGTGCACAGACACCCCAGCTTTCTTCCAGTGCACTGGAGAAGTGGGGGTGTCCCTAGACCCAGATTACTGAAAAGCTTCACAGAGGCTAATCAGTATCCAAACCTTTCTCCACACCTTTACTGGAAGCAAATTTCAAAGAGCTCTCCTAGAGTCTGGTATTCCTTTCCTTCCCTTCTTCTCACCTGATTAGCACTTGAAAAGGATAAAAGATGAGCTGAGCAACTTAGATGAAGAGAAACCTGGAGCTCTGGTTACTCCCAGGCTTGCACCTGGTTAGGGGAGAGTCTTCAGTTGGGATGCCATGTGTGCTGGAAGGGTCCTGGTACACATAGCCAGTGGCCATATCTAAACTCATGTACTGGAGTGGGGGATAAAAAGGGGAGCACACGTGCTGAGCAGGGAGGAGATGGATTGTTTTAGCCTCCCAGGCCTCCAACACAGTAATTTTCAGGCAAAGGTAAGATCAGAGCCTGTCAGGAAACTAGAGGCGCTCAGGAAACTTCTAGAACGGCAAAGCATCGTGTTTCTATTTTCATGGCTGTGATCCTTGGTCCACTTTTTCTCTAGATTTGTTCTGATATCTCTTAAGCCAGGAGAAAGTTGGGTTTTCTTTTCCCATCAGCGACTGGAACACAGTATATTTCTATTTGAATGACTGAGCACTCAAGCAAGTTCCCTGTACCTGAGTGGTGGGCTGGGAAAGTTCCTCCATCATTGAAGGAGTTGTCTGAGTTCAGAGAGGGGTTTTAGAGAAAAGCTAAGAACCCTGTGGTGGGAAGGGAAGCAGCGGTCAAGCCGTCCCCGCTCTGTGCTGCCCAGGCTCTGATGGTCTCCGTTGCATTGTCTAATTTGCATGTTGAGGTTGTGAGGCTCTACCTCCGGTAATCCAAATAGTCCCACTGTGATCTCATTCCTTCTGCATATTGTGAGAAGGCACGCGATGGGCATGACAGAGTTTTACTTCCCCGGGGGCAAACACTTACTGATTAGAAGAATGACGCTGTGGGAGGTGGGGAAACTCACAGAAAGACAGGGACATCCCTGGTTAACTCTCTTCTTATTTGTCCAAGTTTTCCTTCCTAAGGAAGGGAAACCTCTCCTGATTCCAGTTCTTAGATGATGAAGCATTAAACCAGGAGCAGTGTTTTTCATAAACCCCTCGCTATTGTAAAACAAGAAGTGCCCTGGTTCCAATGTAGCTCTCTTAAGCTAGGATTGATCTGTAGTGAGGAAGTGCTGAGTATGGTAAGAACCAGCTTCCTCCACCTGAAGAAGTGATAATGGCTAACACTGATTGAGTTTCTACTTTGTGCCCAGACTTAATATAGGTCATTGTCACATAGCCCCAAGGTGTGAGTACTATTATCAATCCCATTGCACTGAGGCTCAGAGCCTGAGTGGTGCAGACCCCCAGAGTTCACAAGGGATAGCACCTGGATTCCAATTCAGGTTTGCTTGTTTTTGCAGCCACAATGCTATATTTATCATTCGTTCACTGCACAGACTTTATTGTGCACCAGCAGTGCACCAATGTGCTGGGGGACACAGTAAACAGCACAGATGCAAATGTCTGCCCTAACATTACGAGGAGGGGTAGGAGGGACAGAAAATAATAGAATAAGTAAGTTAAATGTGTTGTATGTTAGGTGGCAATAGATGAGATGGAGAAACATAAAACAGGGAAGGAATACTATGGGAGAGAAGTGTTGCAATTTTAAATGGATGGCCAGGAAGCACCTCTCCCAGAGGGAGGTAAGGGAACAGGCCTTGTGGATATTTGAGGGAAAAAATCCTAGACAAAAAGAACCAGAAGAAAAATGATAAATCATTATGAAAGTCATAATTTTCAAAAGATGAAATTCAAAACAGGAAACCTCATTGTGAAAATAGAGTGGGGATGGGCTCAATGGTATTGGGATGAGTGAAATCCCACTTGCAGAAATCCCACTGCGCCCCTTTCTATGCCTGCTCCCCATGGATTTTCCAGGCTGGAACTGCTTTGGCCCATTGCACTGTACTGTGTTCACCCTTCACCTACACACGATCTGGGCTCAAGTGCAGGGAGGAAAGTTTCCATTACCACGTAGAGCTGGAGGCTGCATTTCTGTTATACTCAAGATGGGAAAACAAGCCCTAGGGAACAGCATTTTTTTAAGAAAAGGAAGAAAACTACAGCCAAAACAGAGAGAGTCCCAAGATTCTTTCTTGCACTTGTCCAAAGAGGAGCAATGTCTCTGAGCTCAGAGCTCCTGAAATTGCTAGTGAGTGTTCAGTAACTACCCACTGAAAGGTACAATGGACTCAGGAAAATGCAGCTTACAGTTTCACTGGGTGGTTAATGTTTCCCCATGGCATTAACCATTGAATCTGAGTCAAAAGCTCTTAAGTAAGTTTATCCTCATAAATGATTTTCCCGTACAAAAGGTCCAGGAATGATGCAAACAAATGCCTTTTACTCCATGTGGTTTAGTGATACGTGTTCTAGAGAGACGTTCTGCTGGAGAAGGACTGGAGGAATTATATGTAGAATGTTGTTGAAGGTGACAAAAAATAGTAATTTGCCTTTGAAAATATTTGTATACTTACATAATTAATTGCATATTTAGTAAGTTTATGTTCTAGCATAGTTTTCTACCTGACCCTCTCATGGAGAAGTGTTGCGTATTTGCCTGACTCCAATATCTTTGTTCTTTCTTTTCTAGAAGATACATATGAACGAACCCTGATGGTTGATGGGGAAAGTGCAACAATTATACTCCTGGATATGTGGGAAAATAAGGTATGCAGAGCCTGTAGCTCTCTAAATTCCTTCAGGGCTTTCCTTTCAACAAACTGTTTGGTGCGAGGGTGACCTTGTCCTATGCAGTGGGTGTTCCAGATGAGGTGGGCTCATTTTCTTGATTAAAAGCATACTTCTGAAGAAGGAGACTGTTCTAAGGAACAGGTCATTAACAAATGAGTTCTGAATAACAAGCAAGTTGTAGTGACTTGCCTTTAGTTCTATTAAAAAACACACCCAAAAAGTTTGTTTTAGGGAAAATACAAACAGGCATGGACAGTTATTTTAAATAACATAAATCCATCTTATATGAAGATATTGAGATTCTCAATACTAGTCTTCAACATTGGCTTTTTAAAGATTTTAAAAACTTCAGAACCTGGCCGGGCGCAGTGGCTCAAGCCTGTAATCCCAGCACTTTGGGAGGCCGAGACGGGCGGATCACGAGGTCAGGAGATCAAGACCATCCTGGCGAACACAGTGAAACCCCGTCTCTACTAAAAAATACAAGAAAAACTAGCCAGGTGAGGTGGTGGGCACCTGTAGTCCCAGCTACTCGGGAGGCTGAGGCAGGAGAATGGGGTAAACCGGGGAGGCAGAGCTTGCAGTGAGCTGAGATCCGGCCACTGCACTCCAGCCTGGGCGACAGAGGCAGACTCCGTCTCAAAAAAAACCAAAAAACTTCAGAACCTATGCGCTAGACTTCTGTTTATTGAAAACCCTCCTAGTCCCACAAAACTGTTCTTAATCTCATCACTTGGAAAAGGCAAAAGGGAGTTTTTGGGAAGTCAGAAAAGGCTCATTATGGTAGATTAAATAGAAGTTGGAAATGCTGTTTGGCAGAGTAATTGTGTAATGTATGAAATCAAGCTGTAGAAGTATTGAAAAGCAAAAACCTTTTGGCATAAATAGTGGACAGGCTAGCAATTTTTACAGCCACCAGACATCTTATAGGCATGGAACACCAATGCTTTTGGGGAGTCGGAAGTGATTTTCTTCCTTTCTCCTGTCAGCAAGGGTACTTTAGGACACACATAGTGTTTTTTTTGCAAACTGATGCTTCATTCCCTGGTGTAACTGAACTCACAGAAGATCTTATTGTTTCATTAGGGGGAAAATGAATGGCTCCACGACCACTGCATGCAGGTCGGGGACGCATACCTGATTGTCTACTCAATCACAGACCGAGCGAGCTTCGAGAAGGCCTCTGAGCTGCGAATTCAGCTTCGCAGGGCCCGGCAGACAGAGGACATTCCCATAATTTTGGTTGGCAACAAAAGTGACTTAGTGAGGTGCCGGGAAGTGTCTGTATCAGGTAAGAGGAGCAGAGCCAATACTGTAGAAACAGTCACTGGATCCCATGCATTTTCCTTCAGACACAGGTTCTTCCCTCCTTCCACGAGGCTGGATCTGGGAACTCATAAAGATGCTAATGAAATTTTAGGCGTGTTTCTCGGAGTCCTACAGTCCCAGTCAGTCTCCTCCACAGTAGTTACTCTCCTTTGTCCATCTGGTCTACCTGCAGGATGCTAATCTTCCTGCTTTTAAGGAGTTTCCTGGAATTTCCAAGAGTACAGGGAAAAGAAAGTAGCATCTTCATGCAAGGATAGGGAACTCTGATTTAGGGGAACCGTGAGAAAGAGTTTCATTGAGGAAAAAGAATTCTACTCTGGCTGCCTCTGGTTCCTGTAAGCCCTAGAAACACTGTCCTACTCTCCTACTCCCCATCCCTGGCTTCTGAAATTTCATTTAAGGCATCAGTCTGATGGGGTCACATATTCTTCTTCATACTTAGTTCAGGGAAAATCTCTGTCTTCTGAGTGGGCACCCAAGTGCTTTTACAACCCTTGAGATTTTACTGGCCTAATTCAGATTTGATCCCTTATACAATTATAAAACTAAAATACTGCATTGCCAGGCCCTGCTCAGGAGGAAAGACACCTGATAAAGACAATGTACATGCTCGTTTGGGAATGTCTTCCTACTAGGACACAACTGTAGGCAGTAATCATTTTTTTCCCAAACCAAAACTTGATGCATGGTCATTGAACACAATGAGATACTTACAATTGAGACTGTCACAGAAAAGCTTGTATAATTTAACTGTGTTACACATTTGTACAATTCTCAATTTTTTCCCAAGATATCTCATGATTGCTTTATTTTCATTTTCATTTTTATTTTTTAAAGAGAGGAAAGCTAAGTAGTAGAATTCTTATTCCCAATTCTGGAAACTGGGTCAGGAGAAAGAGTTGAGTGTGGGCTTGAGAACTGAGCCGACCTGGATTCACTGCCACTTACAGGCTGTGTGAACTTCACCTGCAGAGGAGCCTCCCCTCAGTTTCTTCATGTATTCGACAGGGATAATAATGTATTTTCCAAGATTGTTGTGGACATTGAAAACAGCGTTTATAAATAACTTAGCCTTGGTCTTGGCACATTGTAAGTCTGCAGTAAACTAAGGATATGGCTTTTACTGTTATAACAAATATCACTGTATTTGATGAAATGGACCTTCGGACAGTGAATGTATGGTGGGCCAGGTCTAAAGCCCGTCTCCCTTACTTCCAAGGATCCTCCAGTGAGACGTTTTCTATTCATGCCCTGGGAGGGCCCGTGCTGCAGCAGCCTCCTCTATCCACTACATGTGCAGCTGACTTAGTGTTACCTCGAAGAACCATCCAGCTTGACTGTGTGCTGTGCGGGACTGTGCTCTGCAGCCCCTCTCACCTCTTTCTTTCCTTCCCAGAAGGGAGAGCCTGTGCAGTGGTGTTTGACTGCAAGTTCATCGAGACCTCTGCAGCTGTCCAGCACAACGTGAAGGAGCTATTTGAGGGCATTGTGCGGCAGGTGCGCCTCCGGCGGGACAGCAAGGAGAAGAACGAGCGGCGATTGGCCTACCAGAAAAGGAAGGAGAGCATGCCCAGGAAAGCCAGGCGCTTCTGGGGCAAGATCGTGGCCAAAAACAACAAGAATATGGCCTTCAAGCTCAAGTCCAAATCCTGCCATGACCTCTCTGTACTCTAGGAACCCAGAGTCACCCAGATGTCCCTTCGATGGACATTGTTGAAGGCCATTGGGACCAATAATCTATATTAGATTGGATACTTTAGTATTGTTAGGTGTGGTTTCCCCCATTGTAGCAGGGAGCTGACGTATTAGCCTTGTGGGCAACATGATGCCTGGGAAATGGAAGATTTTTGTAAAAAGTCAGTATTTATTTCCAGGAAAACCTGACCTTGCTGTTTGAACGCCCAGGACTCGTTAGAGGATGTGTTTGGTGTTCACGTGTGTTTCTTCTCTTCCGGATACTAGAGAAGGAAAGCTTTCAAAGAATGCCTAGAAGAAGAAATGTTCGCATGAAAAATTTTGCCCCAGTGTTCTGATATGTGACTTTGAGGCCAATGGGTCATAAACAAATGTAAGAAAGCTGTTAATCAGTTTCTTCAAAGGAGAGAAAACTTTCTACGAATCTAAGATCGATGGAGCTAGAATTGTAGGACTAGGCTCATCAGAATCGTGACTATTATTGTTCCATCAAACTGTGAAAAGAAATGATGTGGACCTTGCTGGAAACAAAGGCTTGGCAAACAATTTTTGTTCAGTGCCCGCTGAGATGTGTAGAATTGGGAACTGACACATGTATCCCTTATAGGCTCAAAAATTATATCTTACAATTTCTTATTTAGGGGAAAATTATTTGAATCAGATTCTACTTAGTCAAACCACCTTTTATGTTTTATTAGTTTTGAATTCATGGAGCCATCATAAAAATATTTTTAAAATCAAAATTATTGATACCCTGTAGTGCAAAATGTCAATTTTTAATGTATAATCAGAAGTCTGAATTTTTATAAAACATATAGCATAAAAACTTCCAGTACTTTGGTTGACCCTGTATGTCACAGCTCTGCTCTATTTATTATTATTTTGAAAATAACCATTTTAACATTTGATAAAGCATATTTATGAACATATTTCTTAATAAGAAAAATATCCATTTTGTTACCATTTTCTATCTTTTTCAAAATATGCAAGTTTTTACCTATATATCTTATAATAAAAGAAAATATTTGAAAAAAGGCATTCTTGATTGGTTTTCCTCCCCAAGCAAGATGATTAAGATTATTTTTATGCAGCCTTTAGAGCAAGCACATTCCAAAGAGACATATGCCTGTTGTTTTCTTTCTTTTTTCTCACCAGCAATAGCCCAGTCATTATCGTTTTAAAGGGTATCCCTGACATCTCTGCTTTGGAATCACGATTCACAGTAATGCAAAGTTATTTTTGGCTGATACTGTTGGGAAGTATTTGGGGTCATCTCAATGCTGTTATAGGAAAAGCCAGATTGACATTTTTGGTCTGGCAAATGCCTGACTGAACAGATGGGCCTCGCTTTGCTCCCTGGAGGCTCATGGTCTTAAGCTTGACTAAGGCATTAGAGGAAGTTATAAAGGATTAGGGGGAAATAAAATAAAGGAAACTAGTGATTTCCAGCCCGAGAGCTAGCCAGGCAAAGCGTTCACCAAATTCTCGTCTCTGACATTAATATGGCTTGACATTAATCACTTGGCATCTATCCAGTGGCTGTATGCAGCCCTTTTGCTGGAATGGAACTTCCTGGTGTTCTGCCTTCACATCTTCTCTGGCCCTATATGCACTCTATTTCACTCTCTTCTCCCTAGCTTTCTGAGTTTGTAGTCAGACACACACTGATGGTGACAATCATGGGACTTCAGACATTCCCTAAAGTGACACAGTTGTGTTTTTTTTTTTTTGAGACAGTCTTGCTCTGTCCCCCAGGCTGGAGTGCAGTGGCCAGATCTCAGCTCACTGCAAGCTCCGCCTCCCGGATTCACGCCATTCTCCTGCCTCAGCCTCCCGAGTAGCTGGGACTACAGGCGCCCGCCACCTCGCCCGGCTAGTTTTTTGTATTTTTAGTAGAGACGGGGTTTCACCGTGTTAGCCAGGATGGTCTCGATCTCCTGACCTCATGATCCGCCCGTCTCAGCCTCCCAAAGTGCTGGGATTACAGGCTTGAGCCACTGTGCCCGGCCTCACAGTTGTTTTTTTTGAGATGGAGTATTGCTCTGTCACCCAGGCTGAAGTGCAGTGGCGTGATCTTGGCTCACTGCAACCTCCGCCTTCTGGGTTCAAGTGATTCTCCTGCCATAGCCTCCCAAGTAGCTGGGACTACAGCGTGCACCACCATGCCAGGCTAATTTTTGTATTTTTAGCAGAGCCAGCGTTTCACCATATTGGCCAGACTGGTCTCAAACTCTTGACCTCAGGTGATCTGCCTGCCTTGGCCTCCCAAAGTGCTGGGATTACAGCCATAAGCCATCACGCCTGGCCTTAAAGTGATGTAGTTTTAAAGGGGGTCTCTGCTCTGATTTTGTTGCCCTTTCTCCAAGTTGAGCACAAAGGTTCCCATCTCAATGTGCTTTGCATCTTAGAATTGCTCAAGGCAATAGCATGGGGAGATGGATGATACAAGTGAAGATTCAGGTTTCATAGATGTGGGGTGAATTTTGGCTGTGGAATTTAGCATCGTGGCTTTTGGGGTTAAAGGTTTCTAGCTATCAGTTTTCTCATCTGCAAAATGGGATTGCTAATAATACCCACTTTGTAAGTCTGTTGTGAGATTAACATCTTTTAACCCGCCATAAAGAACTCAAGAGATGTTCCTTTCCATGGTTGCACATTTTCCATTCTGTATCATTTAGAGTTAGTTTTACACGTCTGTTTCCCCTAATTTGAATGGAAACTCCTTCAAATCAGGGACCACCACTCTGTTCCTCCTTTCTCTTCTACTCATCAGTGCAGTACACCGCATATACTGGGATTTTAAGAACTTTCTTCTTGAACTTCATAGATCCTTCTAACGCCTTTGTGAGGTCAACAGGCCATCTCACAGCAAACTAATTCAGGTGGATAAGTGACTGGTCCAAGTTTGTTCAGATGCTAAGTGTCTGAGCTAGGACTGAGGTCCACCTGTGACTCCTGGTCATTTGTATATTCTTATCTCCAAAACTTTCCTATAAACACAGCCTGTTTCATCCCCATGTATCATCGTATACACAGAATACACACATACACACACACACACACACACACACACACGCAATGCGTATATATTCCTTACACTACTTTTCTCTTCTCTCAATCTCAAGTTTCCTCATCACTTCTTTCAGACCTTCCCAACCAAACGGCCAACAGATGCCAAGGCTCCCAGGTTTAACGGTGTGTTCAAGGTTGTCATGACCACATTCCTTTGGCTTGAAGCAGGGCAGGATATTGCCGACTGCAATCCAATCTGAGAGGATTTTTGGTTAAGAGCTTTAGCTCCGGGGTTAGAGAAACCTGGGTTTCAATCTGGTTTCATCACTTACTGGATGTATGGTCAAGAGTCAAGTTCTTTACTATCTCACAGCCTCAGTTTTCCCATCTGTAACATGGGAAGAATGCCCACCTCATAGGGTTGTGGTAAGGATTATGTGAGACCTGCAAAAGTTAAGTCATCATCTCAGGGACAGCTCCGACTCTGCCTGCTTTAGTGCAGCGTCCACACCTTCACATACTCGTGTAGTCTTCAAATATTATTGGACACCCAGTTGCTAATAACTGCTAGAAATATAATGATGGCTAAGATGTTATCCTTGTCCTGAGAGATCTCAAGAGTAATAAATTTGTCTTGAAAACCCAAAGGAGGTAGCACTGGTGATAGGAAGAAAATAAAGAAACTGTGAGAGAATTATACCAGGAAGGGACTTGATTTTTATCCATTAGATAAAATTCAAATGATGAAAAAAATTAAGATGATTGAGTTAGATGTGGAAAAGAAAATTAGGCCATTAAAAAAATTCCAGTTGGAGAAAGTGGGAGCATTGGGGAAAGGTGAGTTTTTTAAGCATCCTACATTTTTGCTTACAAGTACATGAACTATTCAATGCAGAGAAAGATGCAGATGATTCTAAATTCACTTGGGCAAATTTGTGGAGCTCTGGCTTCTGAAAAGTACTGTGGAGAACACATGGTGGGAGGAGGCAGTTTTGCCTTTAAGGTGCTTGTAATGTAGTTAACAGTGGCAGGAAGCAGATGTTGTCAGGAATGGAGACAACTGCACAGAAACCTACAACATGAGGTTGAAGATAATATGGGCCATCAGAGACATGTGCAGTAAGGCAGTTTAGCTCGGGTGGGAGAAAAATCCTTTGCTTGACTGTTGTAGTAATGAATGCCTTCTTATTTATTTATTTATTTATTTATTTATTTATTTATTTATTTATTTATTTATTTATTTATTTTTGAGACGGAATTGTGCTCTGTTGCCCAGACTGGAGTGCAGTGTCACAATCTCAGCTCACTGCAACCTCCACCTTCTGGGTTCAAGCAATTCTCCTGCCTCAGCCTCTGAGTAGTTGGGATTACAGGTGGGTGCCACCATGCCCGGCTAATTTTTGTGTTTTTTGGTAGAGACGGGGTTTCACTGTGTTGGCCAGGCTGGTCTGGAACCCCTGGCCTCAAGTGATCTGCCCGCCTTGGCCTCCCAAAGTGCTGGAATTACAGGCGTGAGCCACTGCACCAGCCCATGGATGTCTTCTTAGAGGAAGTGATGTTGAGCTTCATCTTGAAGACTACACAAGATTTCCACAAGTAGGATTGGTTGAAAGGAAGATAAAGGGAAAAACTGGCCTATGTAAAGAAAACAGCATGAGCAATGACAGAGAGGCAGGAAAGGGAAAAATCTATATAGAAAAATGAGAGAATTCCAATTTGGCCAGGAGCTTTCTGGGAGGCATTAAGGTATTAATGTATGATGCTTGATAGCCTGAGAGATTCAGTTTCAAATTCTTACTTGTTGGGTGTAGTGGGTTAAACAGTCTTCCTCCAAAATTTGTGTCCACTTGAACCTCAGAATGTGACTTTATTGGGAAATAGAGTCTATGTAGATGTACTAGTTAAGGATCTCAGGACGAAATCATCCTGGATTAAGAGTGAACCCTAATTCCAATATGTGGTGCCTTTATAAGAGAAAGAAGAGAGATTTGGACACAGAGGGGACAGAGAGGGAAGAAGGTCGTGCAGAGATTGGGGTTGCAATGCCAAGGAATGTTTACAAGCACCAGAGCTGAAGAGATAAGGAAGGCTCTTCCTCTAACTCCTTCAGAGGACATGTGGCCCTGCCAATATCATGATTTTTGGATTTCTATACTCCAGAACTGGAAGAGGATACATTTCTGTTATTTTAAGTCATCAAGTTTATGGTAATATCAGCAGCCCCAGGAAACTAAATACATTGGGTTACTTAGGGCTAGTTAATCTTAATATACCTCAATTTCTTCATCTGAAAAACAGAGATAATAACATATACCTTATAGGAATATCATTAGGATGAAATGTAACGCACTTAACTTACCAACTTATTGTTTGCCCAGGAGGTGAAGAGAGAGTGAACTGGAAAGGTAAGTTGGGAAGCAATTGTAGAATACATTGAGCTCCAAACTGGGAAATGTGGACTTGGCTCGGAAGGTAATGTAGGTACTAGAATATTTCTAAATAGGGGTGTGACAGATCAGAGTGGTGCTGCTTCAGGATGTCGCCCAGAAGAGCTGAGCCTGGCAGGAACTGAATCATGAGACCCACCCAAGGAGACCAATGAGGAAGCCACTGCAACGCTGGGAGGAGAGTCGTGAGTAAGGCATTTCAGGCAGAAGGAAGGAAGTCCTTCATCAGGGGCATTTGCTGTGCTTATTGGACTTAGAGAGCACATGTGTCCGGCAGTATTCAAGGTTTTCTGTGAGAAGTACACATAAAGTGTTGAGGCCTGATGCCCACAACAGCCAGACAGACAGCAGCACAAAATGACAGCAGTAGAGAAAGGGAGCCATTCTGGCCAGACACAAGCCCTGGCCAAGGCCCTGGTGACAAGATTGTGCTGGAGTAAGATATGGAGTCCAGTCATGTGACTTGATGGGAGACAGCCACAAAACAACAACAGACTCTACCTAAACCATTGGTAATTCATCCAGTCCAACCCCAGGGAAATGAGGAAGTAAATATTATCCACCTGTTTTTCTTGTCATGCAGCTAGGGGAAAAATTAATCTATGCAAACCAAGGACATGAGATTTTTAGCAAAGGAACATACAGGTGATCCTGTGTCTGCATGCATGTATGCCGGTGTGTGTGTGTGTGCGCACGCACGTGCGTGTGTTGGGGAATAGGGTAGAGGTGGGAGAGAAGGGACTCACAGCTGAAGGAAGAGTACAGTACTACAATTAGTGAAACATATCAATGAGACTCTTGTCTTGCTCCACTTTTCAATACATATATTCCAAAAATGGGGATGCTGTCAGTCTTATTTATTTATTCCAGCATCTACCGAGGAAGGTGAGTATCCTAGAGCATGCCCTTTCTGGTACTCAGGATAAGTAATTGTTATTTTAGTTTT
This sequence comes from Colobus angolensis palliatus, assembly GCF_000951035.1. Lineage (NCBI taxonomy): Eukaryota > Metazoa > Chordata > Mammalia > Primates > Cercopithecidae > Colobus > Colobus angolensis. The sequence continues at coordinate 2,916,847 of NW_012114710.1, forward strand.
GCTGGGATCGTGCTCAAATAAATCAAAACAAAAATGTTCTTGTATCTTCTGTTGTATTAATGTTTTAAACCACTTCATTGTAAGTAGAGAAGCTATCCCCTTACTGTCAGGCTTCTGAAAAAGTCAAAATACAGGAGAATTGAGAAGTACTCTTGCTAGCATCACTCAACGGCCCCAAGGCAGTTGCTTGACTTGGAGAAAGTACCTCGTGGATAATTTGAGATAGCTTTGGAGGACACTTTCTTGAAAGGTATTGCAATTTTATTTGCATATATGTACATACCTATTGTGCATATATGTGTGTGTATGCACTCAGATATATGTATACACACATTACATACACTTCTTTTTTTTTTTTTTTTTTTGAGACACAGTCTTGCTCTGTCGCCCAGGCTGGAGTGCAGTGGCACAATCTTGGCTTACTGCAAGCTGCTCCTCCTGGCTCACGCCATTCTCCTGCCTCAGACTCCTGAGTAACTGGGACTACAGGCGCCTGCCACCATGTCCCGCTAATTTTTTTTTTTTGTATTTTTAGTACAGACGGGGTTTCACCGTGTTAGCCAGGATGGTCTCGATGTCCTGACCTTGTGATCCGCCTGTCTCAGCCTCCCAAAGTGCTAGGATTATAGGCATGAGCCACCGTGCCCGGCCAACATACACATTTAAACTAGTCTTGATTAAAGGTAGGGAATAATTGCAGGGCAGATGGCAGATATTTTATTGATTGATTAATTTTTATTTGTATAAGTTTATGAAGTACATGTGTAATTTTGTGACATGGATATATTGCAGAGTGCTATGAAGTCAGGGTTTTTAGGGTATCCCTCACCCAAATAAAGTACATTGTACCCACTAAGTAATTTCTCATTCCTCACCTTCCTCCCACTTCCTCATCCTTCCAAGTCTCCATGGTCTATAATTCCACACTCTACGTCCATGTGTACACATTATTTAGCTCCCATTTATAAGTGAGACCATGCAGTATTTGTCTCTCTGTTTCTGAGTTGTTTCACTTCAAATAATCACTGCTAGTTCTACCCATCTTGCTGCTAAATACATGATTGTGTTCTTTTTGTTGGCTGAATAGTATTCCATTGTGCAATATACCACATTTTCTTCATCCCATCCAGATGGCAGATATTCTAAAATAAGTATCTAATGGGGGAATTCCTACTTCTCAGGCATACCCACAGACACAGAGGAAGGGCAAATGCATGACATCAGGAAACGGGCAAGGAACAGTGTTGGAGGTGTGCAGCCCAAACAGTCAGGATTTATTTGACTAAAAAACACATATATTTGAAAGTAGTGACCTCTCTCTTTGCAAACATCAGGCCAGACAAGACAATGAGGTAGACGTGGAAATCTTACTTAAAAATCCAAAGGAAATGGCCCTGTGACTCATCTATTTGCTAATAAGATGGAGCTGGTGGCCTGCCATAATGTGTTTCAAAACTTGGAAACAGCAGTGTGAGGAGCTTGGATTATTTGAGGAGTGATTGGGCAAAAGTGCCTCTGAGCTGGGTAGGGGAAAAATAGGTAGAGCCAGGGCCTCCAGATGTCTTTTGGACAAGGACTGCCACGCCATAGGGCAGTAGCCCAGGGAGGCAGGCAGGCAGGCAGCTTTGACTGTGACCCCCCCCACGCTCAGCTCCACGCAGCACGGTGCGAAGGGCACGGTTTACTCATCATGTGTGGATGATCTGAGTCACAGCCAAGGTGGTGATGTTGATGAGGCTGGAAGGAGCTGACATTTATTTAGCTCTCATTGTCACGCGGAAGCACATGCAGACCTACTGACCCCCAAAGATGACTCAAGCTTATTAGAGCTTGAGAGGACCTTAGATGTCAGATCCCCCAAATCCTTTTCATACAGAGAGAAAATGATGCCCTGACAAGCGTGATGTGCTCTAGGTGACTCAGTAGCCCAGCTGGCCTGAACCCTGGGCCTCCAGATCCCAGCTCAAGGGCTTTCCCACAAGCGTGTAGTGCGGCCACTTGGCTCCACATCAGGATCAGGCAAGTGACCCCTTCCCAGCTCTGCAGAGACAGGCTCTTTGGTCCCCTTGCTTGGCCCTTCCTTCTTGTCCTTATGTCACACGCCAGACGTGGCTTTTCTTAGGACACCAACCAAAATTTACTTGTCCCAGTTTCAGACTTCTGCCAGGTGAAAGAATTGTGTAAGAGATGTCAATGAGCGCTAAAATTCTACGTCCAGAGAACACTGGGCTTGGGTGAAAGCCTTAGATGAGTGAACTTTAACATCCTCCTATATAAAGTAAGAATAATGATACCTGCCTTGGAGGGTTTTTAAGACTGAGATAAGTACAAATGATTCATAATCTCTAAAGAGCATTCGAATCTCTGCAGGGTTATTAAAGTGCTATGCACATGTGAGGTGGCATACGGATTTGTTTGCACTTCAATTCATTCACCATTGTTTGAAGGAGAATGACAGGCATTGCATGTATTTGGCTGGCACAGGAAAGAGATCTTTGGGAGTAGTGGGTCTCTGAATGCCCACCCCCATATTGGGCCCTGTCTCCAGCATGCAGACCGACTCTCACCTAGTTTGCTGACCTATTGGACTGGGCTTGACTGTTGTCCCTGGGAACACATAAAGCCAGTTTAGAAACATTAGCAGTTGGGAAAATGCCACCTCTATCTCTTCTGGCGGCAAGAGAAGGAAACTCTTCATTTGATTTCCTTTACTATGTCTTTGAGACTCTCTGCAGCCTGGGCAATGAGAAATGCTATTTTACACGCTGGAGAGGAAGATGCTTGACTCACAAAAAACTCTGGTTGAAGGTGACATGGTCCATTTCCCAGCTTAAAAGCAGAACATCACCAACAGATAAATGGGCCTCCAGGGTTTCACAGGTGCTCCCAGTTAAAATTCTGAGTACAGGAAAAAAAAGACAGAAGTGGACAAGAAGAACCCACCTGCTTTGTTACTAAGAAGGAAGAAGCAGACTGTAGAGGTGTGTGGAGGGTGGCTGAAAAGATGGGGTAAAGTGGCAATGAACAGGGTGGGTTCTGGAATCCAGTTGCCAGGGTTTGAATCCTGGCTCCACTGGTTCCCATCTGGGTAACCTGGGCAAGTAACTTCATCTTTCTAAAGCTCAGCTTTTTCATCTGAATGGAGAATTTGAGTAAATGAATTAAAAAGTAATTCACTTCTTAGGTTTTTTTTTCATGGGAATAAATGGAAAATGCCTACTAAGTGCTTGGTGCTTTCCCTGGCACATAATGAAAACTCAAAAACTTTTAGCTATATTGTATTATTTTCTTTATTCAGATGAAAACCAAGAGCCTTCAGAGATTCGTCCTGGGAGGAATTCTGGAAGCAGGGACCAGCTGTCTAACCAGAGACTCTCCTACTCTATTATCCCAAATTTTCATCCTCCCATTGGGCAGCCTTAGTACTGTTCTCATGGGTAAGCCAGCTGTAATGCCCTGGTCAAAGGATGAACCAAACTCCCTGGCCAAAGGAGTTCCCCTTAGCAGCTGAGAACAGGCTAAAATTTTCAAAAAGGCTTTATTCAGTTCTGAGGTTGCTAAGCAACCTGTATTCGACATGTAAACAAAACAATCTACAGTATCAGAGGTACTTAACCCCCTACCTCTTGGGGCATATGTTGAGAGGCATGTTATCTCAGGCCTTCTGCCTGGATTTGTTTGCAAGCTTCCAATCCTGCCTCCAATAGGGTATTCCCCTTAAGAACCCCCACTCAGAAGCTACCTCATAGATATCATAATGTCAAAATGCAGAGAAGAAGATGCCTTCCCTGCCCTCTGCAATTCTAGTGCTCTTCCCCAAATGCTAATTTACCAAGTGAGATACAAGCATCTTCCTTCCCTAATGACTGGTCCAATGTGTTTCTCCTCCACCTGTGGTGAGTGCCTCACCCTGCGCCACCATAGGGTTTCTATCCTTGAAGGTCCCGTCATAATGCCACAGGCCAGCCTTTCCCAAGTGTGTTCTCTGGGACCCTTGCTCTCTGTTGTATTATATTAATGTGAATTCTGATGAAAACGGGGATTTTCATGGTCAAATAATTCAGGGAAAGTTAAGTTAAAGAAAGCAAAATGGTTTTCTTATTTTTATTGTGGTAAAATACACGTAACATAAAATTTACCATTTTAATCATTAAAAAAATTTTTTTTAGAGACAGGTTTTCATCTGTCACCCAGGCTGGAGTGCAGTGGCATAGTCATAAGCTCACTGTAGCTTTGAACTCATGGATCCCACCTCAGGCTTCTCTGTAGCTGGGACTTTAGGTGCACACTGCCATGCCTGGCTAATTTTAAAATTTTTTTTGTAGAGATGGGGTCTCACTATGTTGCACAGGCTGGTCTCCAACTCTCGACCTTAAATGATCCTCTGCCTTGGCCTCCCAAAGCGTGGGGATTACTGGCATGAGCCACTGTGCCCAGCCCATCTTAACAATTTTTAAGTGTACAGTTTTGTGAATTAAAGTATATTCACATTGTTATGTAATCATCACCACCTTCCATACCCAGAAATTTTTCATCATCTCAAACTGAAACTCTACACCCATTATAAAATAACACTCCATTTTGCCCTCTCCCCAGCCCCTGGCAACCATTATTCTACTTTCTGTTTGTAAGAATCTGACTACTCCACGTACCTATACAATATTTGTCTTTTTGTGACTGGCTTCTTTCACTTAGCGTAATGTATTCAAGGTTCATCCAAGTTGGAGCATGTGTCAGAATGTCCCTTATTGTAAAAACTAAATATTATTCCAGCTGGGAGCAGTGGCACAAGCCTGTAGTTTCAGCTACTGGGGAGGCTGAGGTGGGAGGATTGCTTGAGCTCTGGAGTTAGGGACCAGCCTGAACAACATAGCGAGACTCCTTCTCAATCTTAAAAAAAAACTTATTCCATTGTATATGCCACATTTTGCTTATCCCGTTGGCGATAGATAATTGGATTGCTTCCATCTTTTGGCTACTGTGAGTAATGCTGCTATGAACATTGTATAAGTATCTGTTTGAGTTCCTGCTTTCAATTCTTTTGGGCCCAGAAGTGGAATTACTGGATCCTATGGTAATTCCATTTAAAATTTTTTTTTGGAACTGTCAATACTGTTTTCCACAGAGGCTGCAGCATTTTCTGCTCCTACCAGCAATGTAAGCACATTCCAATTCCTACACATCATTACCAACACTTTCTATTTTCTGTGTTTTTGTTTAAAAATGCATAATAATCATTCCCATTGGATGTGAAGTTGTATCTCATTGTAGTTTTGATTTGCGTTTCCCTAATGATTAGCGATGTTGAACACCTCTTCATGTGCGTACTGGCCATTTGCATCTCTTCTTTGGAGAAATGTCTATTCAAATCATTTGCTCATTTTTAAACTGGGTCATTTGTTTTTTGTTGCTATTGTTGAGTTGTAGGAGTTCATTATATGCTCTGAATATTAATTATTTATTAGACATGATTTGCAAATATTTTCTCCCATTCTGTGGATTTCTTTTTCAATTTGTTGATAGTGTCCTTTGAGCCACAAAAGTTTAATTTCAATGAAGTCCAACTGATCTATTTTTTCTTCTGTTGCTTGTGTCTTTGGTGTCATATTCAAGAAACCACTGCCAAAGACTTTCTTTGTGTTTTCTTCTGAGATGTTATGGTTTTAGCTCTTATGTTTAGGTCTTTGATCTATTTTGAGTTAATTCTTGCATATAGAATAAGGGTCCAATTTCATTATCTTTTGCTTGTGGGAAACTGGTTTCTTTCATCAACTAGAGTTCATTGTTGCAAGCAACAGCAATTGAGATAGACAAACTTAAGGAAAAAAGGAAAATTATTGGAATAATTTTGGATAGTTCACAGGAATTAAAGGAAAAGATGAATGATCAAATCACTGGATGTACAGGATCTGGGAAAGATTTAAGAGTCTTAGTAACAGGAAGTTATGGACAGCTTCTAAGAGTGCTATGATCGAGAGATTCAGTTCCAGTAATCTTTTTTGAGCATGAAATTCTGCACTGGTTACCACATTTGGCTAGGGGCCTGCAGGTGGGAGTGTGTGTGTGTGTGTGTGTGTGTGTGTGTGTGCTGAGGATGAGGCAGCATTGTCGCTGAATGGTCTCAACAAATAGGACCACATGAAATGCAGGGTCATGGTGGCTGGGAGGGAGGGAGTTGTTCCCCAAAGGAAAACCTGAATGCTGTTACCAAAGGAGGGAGAAAGGAGTGCTGGGCAGGCCAAGCAATAGACACCCACTACTTTTCTTCACTGAAAATGTTCTCAGAGCTATTGATACTGCTTTGTGAATTTCGGGCCGGGAGGAATAGTGTGTAGCATTTCTCATACCTATTTGTCTATAAAACTCTCAGCTGCATCTCACAGGATTCATGTTCCACAGAACATGTTTTGGGAAATGCTCCTCTATGCTAATAAAAAGAACAGTGTTCTTGTAGAGACTTAATGGGAGATTTTGATAGAGCAGGTCTTCAATGAACACTGTCCTAAACCTTGGGACAAAGGCTGATAAGGCTCCTGGAGGTAGAAAGAACTCTGTTTTTCAAAATGCAAGCCACATGCCATGGCTCATGCCTGTTTGGAGGAACGGAGGCAAGATGGCGCACTTCCGGGTTCTTCTTCACCACCAGCTCTTCCCGCGCGCGCGAAAATGCAGCTGGTGCCTGGGAAGGTGCAGATCAATTGGGCATGCGCCAGGTGACGTCAATCCAAAGAGACCAAGATTTACCTGGTCGCACCTGTGGAACGCCCCTCCCCTCCCGACACGCACGTGCCCCGCCTATTGCCCTCCCACTCCTAGAAAAGCCGCTCTCCGCCAGTGAGCCACGCGGCCTTCTCACAGCCCCACTCCTGTCGGGATGTCAGGACTGTGGGAACTCCGTCCGAGAGCCCCACCGGGGGACTCTGCCGGCCTCCTTTGCCAGAGGCCGACAGACTTCTCCCTACCCACCTTCTTTCCCGAAACCAAGGGAACAAAAATAAACTTGCAGTTTTGCTCCTACACTTGCCTACCCGCTGGTTCTTTTGCGCCCACTCGGCTGGTCTTAGAAAAACAAATCAATGCTTATAATCCCAACATTTGGGGAGGCTGATGCAGCAGGATTGCTTAAGCCCAGGAGTTCAAGACCAGTCTGAGCAACATAGTGAGACCTATCTCTACTAAAAATAAAAAGAATTAAAAAAAAAAAATAACCAACAAAACCCAAAATGCTATAGCTGGTCTTCCAAAAATGAATAATGAACTTGTTCTGAAGGAGCATACATACAACCAACACGGTTCAGTTTCCTCATCCTGATACACTAAATTCGCCATGACTACCCCCTTAGAGCTGTGCTTTGGAAGTCCCTGTAGATACCCAGGAGAGGGTCTGGCTATGTGGCCAGGCAGGTATTGGCATGACCCTGGCCAGGTGCCTGCTTTGCTAACTCTTGAGTATCTGACAGCTGCTGGCTTGGGGTGACTGGGGATGGAAAGATGTGGGGGCTGCGCCTTCCAAGGTTGGAAGACAGCTTCCTAATCCTCTGATCTCAAAGACTAACCTTGCTTTGCAGAAGGCCAGGTTTGGGGATTAATAATCTGAAAACTGAATGCAAAAAAAGCTGGGACTGATGCGATGGGTAGTGGGAGTGCTCCTGGTACCAAAGGAAGTATTTTCTAGAATGTGAACCAGGAAGCCAGAAACTGGGGATCTGGGGTGCAGCCTCAGCTCTTCCATAAATATTTTGATCTCCTCTATCCTTCAGAATTTGTTTTTCCTCTATAAAGTGAGAAGAGTTGGGCTAAATCAACTAATTCAAAAACGAATATTTACCAAGCTTTGATTAGCATGGGGCTCTGTGCTAGAGGGACGTGGCATTATTATCATTATTATGATTTTTTGAGACAGGGTCTTGCTCTGTTGCCCAGGCTGGAGTGCAGTGATGCAATCTTGGCTCATGACGACCTCTGCCTCTGGTGTTCGAGTGAGTCAGGGACGTGACATTAAATCAGGCATGCTACATGCCCTTGTGAAGATGTGTGCAGGGCCTCCTGCTGTTCTCACATTCTGAGTCTGTGAAACAACGCCTGACTATGGTAGCCCTTGGACACTGTGTGCTTCCACAGGCATTGTCACAACTGTGCTGAGAGACGCGTTGTTCTTCTCATTGGTTGGAGGTCAAGAGACTTGTCTAACGACACACGGCTATTAAGCAGCAGAACTGGACTTGAATTCAGATCTGCTTCTCAGTCCAGTGTGCTCTGCTCTGTAGCTGACTGTGACTCTTCTTGCTCCTCCCAGATGTCCCCACACAATGAAATAACAGCTATCATTTGCCAACCACTTACTTTGGGTCCTGACACAAATATCATTTCATGGAAATCTCACGGGACCTATGATTGTCATTTTACAGAGGAGGAAACAGGCTCAGAGAGACTGAGTACTTCGCCCAGAATCCCACAGCTTATCAGCAGCCTTTGATCCTGGGTCTGCCTGTCTCTGGAATCACCAGAGGGGATGGGGAGGACAATGGGCTCTGTCCCTGGCCAGAAAGCAGGAGCCTGTCCCTTTGGCAGATTCCTCCTGGAGGAAGGGGGCAACGCAGAGGAGCCCAGGGAGCTGCTGCAAAGAGACCTTGGATTCCCGGCCTGAAGGCCCAAGGCTGGGGCCTTGATGGGGAAACATCACAGACATTCAAGGCCCCACAGCCATCCCAGGTGCCACAGACTCAGAGGCCCCTAATAAGAGCCAGTGGAGAGGCAGGAGCACCTGGTCACTTTCCAAAAGGGATCTGGGAAAGGCACTGCTAAGGGTCGAGGCCCTCCCCTCCCCCACTGCCTGCCACCTGGGCTCCTGCTACCCTCAGGCCCGAAAGGCCTTTCTTCTTCCTGAAGCCAGCCTTGGTCCCCTCTATCTAGCGCTTGGGGGGTAGAGCGAGTACCACATTCACCTGGGCCACGCAGTGTCCTCACTTCAGGGCTGCTGTGTCACCTCCTGCCATTGTAGAAAGGCTGAAAAATCACGAGGTGCACCTCCAACCCACAGATGGGGAGTGGAGGCTTAAAGGGGATAGAAATAGCTCACCTCACCCTCCACTGACAGAAAAGGTTGGGCTGAAGCCCTGACCTCAGTTTCTAGAGACATGGGCAGAGCTGACCTGCCACATGGGTGGATTGAGCTCACACCTACTCTCTGTGGTCCCTTTATCTTGACACAACCCCGCGAGGCAAGCAGTACAATCTCCCTTCCACCAAGAGGCTGGGAGAGGTTCAATAACTTAGCCCACGACACTCCGAGAAAGCACAGGATTCTAACTCCAGCCCTTCTGAATTCCAAGCCAGGGCTCCCCAACTACAGCCCCTGGGCTCCTCTCTCTCCACTCCTGTGATTTTTCCAGACTTGGAGGGCTGGAAGTGGGGCTGGCAGTTCACTGGATGTGAGGGAACCCAGGCGGTCCCTTAAGGTAGGTGGGTGACTGTAAGTGGAATCCTCATTGCCTGCTGAAAGCTGGCCCCGCAGGCCCTGGTCTTTATCCTGCAGGCAGCCGTGCTAAGCTCGGCCTCAGCTATTAGCAACAGGAAGTGTGTGGGAAGCGCAGAAGCTCCAAGGGGACATTTTAAGGTAACCAGCAGCTCAGGCACAGGCCTAGGAGGAGTAAACAGAGCGCCCAGAGAGATGAAGCTGGAAGTGCCGAGTGAGGGGGGGTGACCCCAGTCCTGAGCCCCAGGAGAGTGGCTCTGACAACTGCGAGGTCACCCCCCCAATGACAGACACCCAGTGAATGAAGGTCACGGCCTCCACAGAGACGGTGCGAGATGGTGTGAGGCAGCATTTCTGAGTCACCGCGGGAGACGCCCACAGTCATGTCCCGGAACCCAGGGACTCGGCCCGCGCTGTCTCCACACCGCCCTCCCATAAAACACAGGATTCATTGTCATAAAAGCACCTCACCCACGGGAGGCTGCACACTGGCGTTGCCCTCAGCGCGAGGAGAAGGCGCTTCACTTTCCTCTAATTCTCATCTGACCTGCCCGAGCCCTCAGGGATGGGCTCCCCGACGCTGGGAGGGGAATTCTCTGCCGGGATGCAGGGAGAGGGAGGTGCAGCTCGGGATTCCTCTAGACTCTGAAGCGCCAGAGGGCGGATGGGGGAGCTGTGCGAAATACGCAAGACAAAACCCGAGCAGATGGGGAAGAAATGGGCTTAATTGTCCGCTTTCCCACCTCCGGGCGACCTGGGGAGGTATAATCAAGCCTATTCTCTTGGAAGTTGAAAGAGAAATCAAGCGGCAGTTGTTTTTGTTTTTCTCTTTTCTCCTCAAGAAACACAATTTTTTTTTTTTTTTTTTTGGACACAGTCTTGCTCTGTCGCCCAGGCTGGAGTGCAATGACGCGATCTCGGCTCACTATTACCTCCGCCTCCCGGGTTCAAGCAATTCTCCTGCCTCAGCCTCCCAAATAGCTGGGATAACAGACATGTGCCACCACACCTGGCCAATTTTTTTTTTTTTTCCAGTAGAGATGGGGTGTCACCATGTTGGTCAGGCTGGTCTCGAACTCCTGACCTCAGGTGATCCACCCGCCTCGGCCTCCCAAACTGCTGGGATTACAGGCGTGAGCCATCTCACCCGGCCAGTTTTTTAGGGGGGAAATTCTCAGGGTACACACATGACTGACTGTGTCCCCAGAGAGAGAGAGAGGGTGGGAACAGGAGCTGTGGGGCAGGCTCTTCTCAGTTCAGATGTTCCCTGTGACACCGAGCGTGTCTTGGTTTTCCCTATCGTACCACGTGAGGAGCAGCAAACACTCGTGTATGTGTGTACGTGTGTGTACGAGTGTATGCATGTGTGTGCACGTGAGTGTGTGTGCAAGTGTGTGGTGAGTGTATGTGTGTGGTGTGTGTATGCTAGTGTGTGATGTGTGTACGTTTGTGTGTCTGTGTGTGTGTGCGTGGCTTGCTCTGCGCTTTGGAGCGGAGCACAAACTCTGGGGAGGAGGAATTGGGTGACTGGAGTGAGTGGAAAGTGTTCATGTGACCCCAGGCTGCTTCTCAGCTCCTGATGGAGGACCAGTCCCTCCAGCGGGGGGAAGGACGTTGTGAGCACAGGAGCTGACACACTGACTTCTGTTGAAAACAGTGGAGGGGAAATCAAGGAAGCCAACAGGAGTGCTCATTGGAGTGAAAAGTCTCAGGCGGCTGATTGGGATGGGAGAATCTGGATCTGAGGATTTGGGATCACTTTATTCACGCTTCAGATAAGAATTTGGAAGCCTCCACATTCGTGTACAACATTTATTTTTCTTTGTTGACAATTTCTTCCTTTGTTTTTCCCGTTATTCCCTGCCCCACCCCTCTGCGCTATTCACTAGTGCAGTGAGGGCCTGGGAGTTTGGAGTTTCGAGAAAAGGCGTTCAGAACTCTGACCAGCTCATTAGGTCTACTCAGAGAGCCTGAGTCAGGCACACCTGGTTCCACCACTTCACGGGTGAGTCATCCCGGGGAGGTTACTTAACCTCTCCAATCCTTGGATTTTTCACTTATAAAATGAGGGTGATAAATCTCTCCCTGTCAGGGTGGGTGTGAGAATTGGATGCAGGGGTCTGCTGCAGGTGTGTTTCCAGCCCTCCAGCCTGACAGTGTTGCCCTTTTCTTTAATATTACAACAGACTCACCCAAGGCCCATTCCACATGCTCTGGCTTGTCCAATCTCTCCTCCCTCACTGCTCTAGGAATTCTTTGGGGGATTTGCTTTTCTTCCTGATGACCTCCCACTCTGGTTTCCTGCCTCTGTGAAGCTGTGAAGCCCCCCTCTGCATCTTTCCTGCCACGACTTCGCTCCTGTTATTACCTTCTCCACCCCTCCCACTATGCACTAGGAAAGGCATCATTCACCAGGGTTGTGTGTTTATGGAAGATTTGGGCCTAGTTGGGGTGGTTTAAGGGGGTTTACAGCCCAGACCAGATAACAACTTAAAACTGACTGCTAGACATTACCCTCTCATGTCTCTCCCCCGTCTCACTGACTATTTAGCTAATTCGACATAACTGTCCTCAAATCATCCCCAGAGTCAGTGATCATAATCCTGTGTATTAGCAATTTAGGATCAGCTGGGTGGCTCTTCCAGCTCCTGCCGGATTTTCATATGGGTATTTGAGAAACTGTGGGTCCATTTGCTAATCTTGTTGGGACCCTCTCATATGTCTGGAGACTTGGCTGGGACACTTGGGCTCTGGTCCACGTGGTCTGTCAACTTGAAGCAGATGAGCCTTAGGCTTGTTTGTGGACATGGTGAGGGTGTGGGATGCAAGGTTTCTGAGACCTGGGCTTGAACTGGGACTCCACTGCATTCTGCGGATCAAAGCAAGTCACAGGGTCACCCCATATTCAAGGGGAGGAGAAATAGATGCCACATTTGAATGGGAGAAGCTCCAAAGCCGTATTGCAAAGGGCACGGATACAGAAGGAATGAAGTGTTGTATCCACTTTTTGCAGCAGTATAAAGTGGTGGTGAAGAAGATTTCTGAAGACAGGTCACCCCACCTCTCTCTGCCTCAGTTCCCTCATCTGAAAATGAAGATAATTAAAGTTTCTGCTTCATAAATAGGTACCTACATCATAGGATTGTTGTAAGGATTAAAAGTCTACATGGTTGTACTTAGATGTACAGTAAGTGTTCGGTAAGCAGTGGCTAGTGTGTAATTATTATTTTATTCCTTCAGCATCCCATAGTTTACTAAGCTTATCCTTGGTTTGCTTCACTCTTTGGTCCAGTTTCCAAGCAAATGTAATGACAGTGGGTAGAGAGGTGGTGCTGCCGTTATTCTGGGCTGGGGCATGCTAGTGTTGGAAGAATGCAAAAGAGACACTTCCACTGCTTGGGGGAACCATTAGCTCTGCCAACTGTAGATTATTAAGAACATTAAAAAATTCTTTGGCAAACTTGGGTCTCCCCTTTCTTTTCCAAGTTGAGTTTTCTTCAGCCCAACATCTGTTTTGTGTGCCTGACACTTGTGCAATTGCTTGAGTAGTGTGTAATGGGCACACTTAGTTCAGTGCAGATGTCTTGGAGATAGTAGATATAGGCAGAGATGTGAAAATCTGCTAATAGGAGCCTGGGCAAGGTCTGAGTACCAGCCCAGTGGGGGCAGTCAGCAGCACGCTGGGCGGCAGGGGGACAGAGGACATCGTGGAATTACAGGGAGTCCCAGTCAGCAGGACCCTTTGACATTTAAATACACATACAAGGAAACCAAATCTAGAAGAGTTACAGCTGGTGACTGGTAGAGTTCTGACTAGGGAAATCGTGGAAATTGCAGCTGTTATTCTTTGCATCCTTGTGTCAGGTGTTGTGTTAGGTCTTTTTTGTTTGTGATAAGGTCTCACTCTGGCACCCAGGCTGGAGTGCAATGGCGTGATCGTGGCTCACTGCAGCCTCAAACTCCTGGGCTCAGGTGATCCTCCCACCTCAGCCTCCCAAGTAGCTGGGACTGCAGGTGCATGCCACCACGCCTGTCGTATATTTTTTGTATTTTTTATAGAGAAGAAGTCTCACCATGTTGCCCAGGCTGGTCTTGAACTCCTGTGAACTCCTGGTCTTGACTCAAGTGATCTGCCTGACTTGGCTTCCCAGCATGCTGGTATTACAGGCATGAACCAATGTGCCTGGCTGTCTTTAGTATTTTAGTAACATCTTGCTAAACCCAAGAAGTAGATATTACTGGCTCAATTTTGTAGTTGAGAAAACTGAGGCTTAAAGATGTTATGACAGGCTGGGCACGGTGGCTCACACCTGTAATCCCAGCACTTTGGGAGGCCAAGGCAGGCAGATCACCTGAGGTCAGGAGTATGAGACCAGCCTGGTCAACATGGTGAAATCCCGTCTCTACTAAAACTACAAAAATTATTCGGGTGTGATGGCAGGTGCCTGTAATCCCAGCTACTCGGGAGGCTGAGGCAGGAGAATCGCTTGAGCCCAGGAGGCAGAGGTTGCAGTGAACCGAGATCGCGCCACTGCACTCCAGCCTGGGGGACAAGAGTGAGACTTCATCTCAAAAAAAAAAAAAAAAGGGCTGGGCGTGGTGGCTCAAGCCTGTAATCCCAGCACTTTGGGAGGCCGAGACGGGCGGATCATGAGGTCAGGAGATCGAGACCATCCTGGCTAACATGGTGAAACCCCATCTCTACTAAAAAATACAAAAAACTAGCCGGGTGAGGTGGCGGGCACCTGTAGTCCCAGCTACTCGGGAGGCTGAGGCAGGAGAATGGCGTGAACCCGGGAGACGGAGCTTGCAGTGAGCTGAGATCTGGCCACTGCACTCCAGCCTGGGCGACAGAGCAAGACTCCGTCTCAAAAAAAAAAAAGATGTTATGATGTCACAGCAACTATGTGAAGAGTCAGGTCACAGTATTGCCTGTAACACTATGAGACTATGAGGACTGTTTAAGGCATTGGAATGACATCTTTTAAAACCCTTAAAATTTCTTTTCATCTTGAAACGGGTTGCTCACCTACCTACAGACCCGGGACTTCAGGAAGACCCTGTGTTAAAAAAAAATCTCTCCCCAAAAGCGAAAACCAGAAAACTCAAATCTCACTTCAGTTTCCTTTCATCTCATTCACTAAGATGTGAAAATGAATTAGTACTTAATTCAAGGTCTTAATTTCGGATAAAATAGAAACAGTCTTGAAAGAAACTAAACCTCACTGTGACCTAAAAGAAGCAACATGGTGTAAGGGAAGGAGAACCCACTTCCCTTGTGAGTATGTGATCTCATATTTTCAACAGCCTCCTTGGGGTAAAATTGGTTAGCCCAGTAAAAGTCATGTATTTAGAAAATTATGGAGAAACGGCACAGATAGGATCTTATTTAGTGGGAAAAAATTTAAATTATAAAATATTCGGAAAAGATTTTTTTTTTTTAAAAGAAATGGGGTCTTTCTCTGTTGCCCAGGCTGGAGTACAGTGGCACGATCCTAGCTCACTGCAGCCTCAAACTCCTGGGCTCCAACAATCTTCCCACCTCAGCCTCCCATGTAGCTGGGACTACAGGTGTGCACCACCATGCCCAGCTTTTTAAAAATTTTTTTAGTGGAGACGGGGTCTTGCTTTGTTGCCCAGGCTGGACTGTAGGTGCACACCACTGTGCCCAGCTTTTTTTTTTTTTTTTTAAATTTTTAGTAGAGATGGATCTCGCCTTGTTGCCCAGGCTGGACTTGAACTCCTTGCTTCAAGCGATTCTCCTACCTCAGTCTCCCAAAGCGCTGAGATTACAAGTGTGAGCCACTATGCCTGGCCAGAAAACATACAATTTTATTATAGTACTTATTATAAACCAATAGATGTGATACTATTATGCAAAATAAGATGGAGGAATTTAAAAAAATGATAACTCTCAACAGACAACAGGCCTGACAATGCCTCATAAGCACAAAAACGTTATACAATCAGAATGCAGTATGATAGAGTGGTTACGTTTTTAGACTTGGGAATCAGACTTCCCGGCTTCCAATCCTGGTGGTACCAACTCACTAGCTGAGTTACTTTGTGCAAGTTTGCTTAAGCTCCCTGAGTCAGAGTTTCCTCACTAGAAAATAGTGATAATAATAGTAAGTACATCATAGCTAATGTTTTCAGATACGAATGAGTTAATGTTGTCTTTTTCCTGGTGCAGGACCCTCTGCACAGGAATCCTGTCATGGTTATCACCTTATTGCTAGTAATGTGGCTTTTGAATTAAAGCCACCATTTTCCTGGTTTCTGATCGTTATCTTTGTCCTAAACAGCCTGGGATTACCCCTCTGCAACTATAATTTAGGACATGCACATAGCTGCCTTGTCTTAGATAGATAGATCTTGCATTGGTTTTCAGCTTGGCTCTGACATTCAGAGCTTTGGCAAATGTACACCGGCCAAGTGTTTGCAGCAAGAGGCACTGCAGAGGGGAAGGCAGGCCCTCCTGTGTCGCTTTCACTAGGAGATGGCCGTGGTGGAAGTGGCTTCCTCTGAAGTCCTAGGTGGGTGGCATGCCGTGGACTGGGGTGTGATTCTCAGTCATGCCTGCATCTAGAATGCCTGTGGTTCTACCACACACTCGGCTTCTCCCCCATTTCCCAGGCCTCTGGTCCTACTGTAGGTCAGATAATGAACTAAGGCAGGAATAGGATACTTTTTGCCATTTGATGTACAAAGTTGTGTGGAGGGTCAGAAGAGGGCACAGGAGGAAGAAAGAAGGTAGACCACGTTCCCAGAACTAACCCCAACCCAAACTTTAAAAGCACACAGCACAAGTGCTTCTATAACAACCACCTTCTCCATGTTTCCACCCTCTGAACATCCAGCCATGAATAAGGGCAGTTCTTTTTTTTTCCCATTTTTTGGAGATGGAGTCTCACTCTTTTGCCCAGGCTGGAGTGCAGTGGTGCGATCTCGGCTCACTGCAACCTCCACCTCCCGGGTTCAAGTGATTCTCCTGCCTCAGCCTCCTGAGTAGCTGGGATTACAGTCGTGTGCCACCACACCCGGCTAGAACAAGGGCAGTGCTAAGCATGATCCAAGGACATGGTTTCCCAAGGGGAGCCCTGGAGTGGGTTGCTCAGGGTGCTGTGTGGGGCCAGCTAGAGACAAAAGAGCAGCCTTGTCATCAGCTGCCTATATCTCAGTAGTTCTCTGGAACAGCTCTCCCACCAACTACAAGCAACCGTTAGCCTAAGCTTGGCAGTTGGCCGACATCAGAGGCCTGGCAGATGGCCCATGTGGGAGCCTTTCCAGGGCCTCATTTGGAATCTCCAACAGACGACGACGTTTGCCTAGAGAGCGTGGTAGGTTGGGCAATTCTTGCTCCCATAAGCATCTACAAATCTCTTTAGAAGGAGAGGTTCTGGATTGCAGGCCATGGGCTTGAATGTATATCTATCTGTGAGTGCTTCTTCCCACACATCCCCTAAACGGAGATAGAATCCTGGAACAAAGTGTACTACTCCACACGCAACATCGCAGGTTTCTTCTGTTAGAGACATTTGCTGACATTCTTGTTTTCCTTACCTGTGGGGCAGCACGGAGAGAAATCACAAGAGACATTTGAGGACCTGTGTTGAAATTTAGATTCTTCCATCTTTTAGCAATGGATGCTGAGGCATGTCACCTAACTGAAAAGAGTTTCTTTATCTGTGAGATGGGGATAGAAAAATATTTACCCGAGAAGTTTCAAAAATGGCATCATAGGTAGATAATGAATGCTGTTTTTCAGAATCGATGAATTATTTTTCTCATGAAAGAAGAGATGAAGTCCTATTTAGAATTGATGCAATAATGCTCAGTGCTCCTCTCCTCAGGTATGGCCTTCTCAGAGGGTCTCAAGATAGCTTTGGTGGTTGACATCACACCTTGATGCTTCCTTCCTCACTTTGTTTTTTTGTTTGTTTTTTGAGATGGAGTCTCACTCTGTTGCCCAGGCTGGAGTGCAACAGCGTGATCTCGGCTCACTGCAACCTCCGCCTCCTGGGTTCAAGTGATTCTCCTGCCTCAGTTCCCAAGTAGCTGAGACTACAGGCATGTGCCACCATGCCCGGCTAATTTTTGTATTTTTAGTAGAGATGAGGTTTTGATATGTTGGCCAGGCTGGTCTCAAACTCCTGACCTCAGATCATCTGCCCACCTTGGCCTCCCAAAGTGCTGGGATTACAGGCGTGAGCCACTGCACCCAGCGTTTCTTCCTTAATTTGTGATAAACTTTGCTCTCGTGTGTGTGTGTGTGTGTGTGTGTGAGAGAGAGACAGAGAGAGAGAGATGGAGACAGAGACAGAGGGAAAGAGGGAGAGATTAGAGATTATGATGGTTAATTTTCTGTATCAACTTGGCTGGGCCGTGGTGTCCAGGTATGTAGTCAAACACAATTCTGGATATTTCTATGAGGGTGTTTTGGATGTAATTACCATTTTAATCTGTGCACCATGAGTAAAGCAGGTTGCCCTCCCTAGTACCAGTGGGCCTCATCTGATCTGTCAAAGGCCTGAAACGAACAAAAGACTGACCTCCCTCAACAAGATGGAATTCTGTGGCAGACAGCTGGCCTTCAGGCTCCAGCCACAATGTTGGCTTTTCCTGGGTCTTCAGCCAACCAGCCCATCCTGTGGATTTTAGATTTGCCAACCTTTAATTGCATGGGCCAGTTCCTTAAAAGAAATCTTTCTGTATAGAGATACATATCTTGTTGGCTCTGTTTCTCTGGAGAGCACTGACTCAGAGACAGACAGACAGACAATGACGACATTGGCATTCTCTCTTTTTTTCCTGAGACAGGGTCTCACTCTGTCACGCAGGCTGGCATGCAGTGGCACGATCTCGACTCCACTTCCCAGACTCAAATGATTCTCCAACCTCAGCCTCCTGAGTAGCTGGGACTACAGGCACATGGTGGCCACGCCCCGCTAATTTTTGTATTTTTTGTAGGGATGCAGTTTTGCCGTGTTGCCCAAACTGGTCTCGAACTCCTGAGCTCAAAGCAATTTGCCTGCCTTGGCCTCCCAAGCTGGAATGACAGGCGTGAGCCACTGCACCCCGCCAACACTGGCATTTTCTGCTGCCTTCTCCGGACTGAGGAACTTTACACAACAACTGGGCTCACAGCCCTTTTTCCACAGAGATTTTATGGAAAATAGCCTTTTTGTCTCATGCCTGCTTTTCATTTATTTGCTTGTTTGAGATAAATTAAAAGCAGAAAATGAAGGAATAGTTTGGTGATTATTAGATTGCACTATGTTTAAGTAAATCTTAACTCAAAGTAAGATTTACACATATACCTATTCCTCTTTTGAAGATAAAAGACAACACAAGCCAGTTTCTACCAACCTGGTTCTATTATAAATACCTATAAGACAAGCATCATGGTTTAATAATTATAATATGATCATAAGAACAATAGCTGCCACTTAGGAGCCCTTGCCAGTTATTGGGCATACACAGGCCCTTTACATATGTTATTTCTTAAACAAAATTGATGCCAGAGACCTCACTCAATGCGCCGAGGCATCACTGCAGGCTCCCAAATTATAGTGTTTAATTTCTTCTTAGAAATGATATATTATGAAATAACTGTCTCCACACATTATTCTGTCATATATTTTCCAGTTCAGCTCTAAGTCTATCCTCTCTACAATCTTCAAGTGATGCAGTAAATATGTATGCTGCAGAGGGTCATGTTTGTCTAGATCCAATGGTAGAAAAGCCAGTGTGGACTGAGAATGTGTTATTCTGGCTAACCAGGTATTCTGGTTCTACGGATTTCACGTGACCATTTGTGACTGAACAGTGTCAGATAAACTTAATCCAATAAAATACATTTAATACTTGGCCTCTCTGGAATATAATTGTGTTTTGATGATGAGTCATAAACTTCTTTAGGATATCTGGCTGTGCTTGAGTCATGTTTGTGGTCATCAATTCTCATTGTGTTGTATCACTGCTTTCTAATCAATAGGATGCTAAATAAATTAGCTTTTATTGCATTACTTGCCACAGGGGAAAAGGGGCTGCATTTGTCTAAAATATCCTTCATGATCTATTTAAAAATGATATAAGATAATGGGAAAAAGGAGCTGGGAAATACACATTCTTATTTTTTGTTTTTCACCAGCACCTGCCAGGCTCTCTGAACGCTTTTACATTTGCTGCCTAGATAAATGACCAAGACACGATCCGTCTTCAGAACTCACTGGCTTTCCCAAATGTACTGTTGTCTTTCTTGCAAGGATTAGAATTTTTACCCAGGAAATGCTCTGTATATGACCCCTGCAGCGACAACAACCACTGGTGTCCATAAAGTGCTGCTCCATGGCAAGCGAAACGCAGACTGTGGGGAAAGAGTTTTGCAGGCAGACTGCCCTAGGTTAGAGGACAAGCTACCTCACTCACCAGCTGTGTGACTTTGAATAAGTTACTCAGTTTCCCTGGACCTTCTTCTTCTTTTCTGTCAAAATGTGGTGATAATATCTATGTCATGGTGGTTGGGGCAAGAGAGTTACAAAGGTTCATCGAGGCAATTAATGTTGTAAACTGCTTAGTACATCATCCGGAATGACTATGAATGGCACGTAGTATAATTGTAACCTTGTCATCAGCTCAGATTTCCCTGACCACTGGAGATTCAGACAAAACTGTATAGAACTTTAAATTATGCTGCAGTGATCCCCACAATTCCTGCAAATTCCGGAGGCTTAGTCTCAAGTGGACAATCTTCCCATTCTCCCTCCATCCCCCCTCGCTCCCAGGCCACTGGCTTTGTGCCTACATGCGCTGTTTCTGTTTCACTTTGCACCCACCTGGATGTGAATTCCAGCTCAGGGGAGAGATTTTACACTACTTAGATGTTGAGAAGGTAGAATAGTTCTCATGTTTCATACTCATTTTAGTACTTCGACTTCCAAATTTTTCCTTTTAATTCAGAAATCTTCACTCAAATTTTCTGTAAAGCTAGATCAAGAATGTGAAATAAAGGGAACTCAGCACATGATACTATGGTTGAGTAGTCTATTCTTGGGCAGCTTTCCAATGAGAACATGTTCATTATTATCCTCAAGGAGGTAAACGACTTGATTATTTTACAAAAATCACCATTCACCCAATTATTGACCCAAGTCCGCTGTTCAAAAACAAGAGCAGGATGTGTGTTTGTGTGTGTGTGTGTGATTTTTCACATTCTGATATTTTTTAATAGAAAATTTAAAACATAAGCAAAAGTAGAGAGAATAACGTAATGAGTTAATAAACCCCCATATGCCAGCACCCAGCATGGGGAAGAATAAGCTCATGCCCAATCTTGTTTCCTCTCTGCTTCCCCGCACCACACTAGCCACCCTGTTGAACCCAAATGGATTCTTTTGAGGCAGATCCAAGGCAGCAACGCATTTCATCCATAACGATGTCATCCATATGTATTGGTAAATGATAAGAACTCTTTTTAAAAACTAAAACCACATAACTATTATCATACTTAAAAATAGACGACATTCAAATTTCTCTAATTGTATTATTTTTTCCTTTTTTTTATCTTTTAAGAGTTGGTTTGTTTCAACATTCTTTAAACACTTTTTTTACTGTGCAGGTTTCTTCTCTCCTTTTTTTTTCAGTTTATATATGGAAGAAACAGAGGCATTGTCCTGCAGTTTCTCACATTTTGTATTTTGCTGATTGCAACCCTGAAGTGCATTTCATCTGCAACCATCTTTTCTGACCAGCGTTTCCTATAAATGCTAGACTCTAGAACTGGAAGTTTGATCTGATTCAAGTCCAACTTATTTGCCAAGAATCCTCCATTAGAAATATTGCATACTTCTCTTAGGAGACGCATACAGACCAGTTGTCTCTGTGATGCAGCAGCCACTGATGATCTGTTTACATCCATTATTTCAGCAGGGGTTACAAAATGGTAACATTTTAATTCTATCATTCCTTCATTTATGAAAGACTTACATAAAGAGAAACTTCACCTTGAAAAATTACCCTGATATACTGTTTATACAGCAAGGACAGGCAAAACTCTTGATTCCTGCCCTGTATTTTCGTGTTTTCAAGTGGATAATGTGGTTCCCTGGCATCCACTAAAGGTGGTCAGTGAGTATTTGCTGTCAAGTGTGATTATGATCGCATGGATTTTAACACATCTGATTTGTTTAAATTCATCAAAGTCATTGTTCTTACTTGTTCTAAATTTTTCCATAGTTTCGTAGTGATAACCACTTCTTTTTGGCTTCTAAATGCTTTGAAACAACCAGTTTTTAGTAAATTCCTTGCTGTCTGGTATAATAAATGTGCTAGGCACATGTACTTTTCCTGCCCCAGAACTATGGTCAGCGATTTCTCCAAGGAGAGTTGGTTCATCTAAATACCATTTGCCAATGATTTTAAAAAATTATAGGGTCGGGCCCAGCATTTTGGGAGGCTGAGGCAGGCAGATCACGAGGTCAGGAGTTCGAGACTAGCCTGACCAACATGGTGAAACCCTGTCTTTACTAAAAATACAAAAATTAGCTGGGCATGGTGGCACATGCCTGTAATCCCAGCTACTTGGGAGGCCGAGGCAGGAGAATTGCTTGAACCTGGGAGGCGGAGGTTGTGGTGAGCCGAGATTGTGCCACTGCACCCTAGCCTGGGCAATAAGAGTGAAACCCCGTCTCAAAAAAAAGAAGAAAAAATAAATTATAAGCTGGCTTTAGGGCTGCCCATTGCTTAAGAGTTGGTCATTGTTCCCAGCCTTTTTCAGTGGACAGAATTGAAAACACTACTTTAAAGAAAATGCATCAAGAGTTCATACTAAAATTTTGAGTTTGAATTTAGTATCACAGGGTTTTTTAAAATTTAGCTCCTTTGATTTTATATTTATATATCTTCTTTCTTCTACCTAAAATCTTGGTTGCAGACAATATTAACATAATTACTTACCTGCCTTAGTATACATATTTTAGAATAATTAATCTTGATATAATTGCTAAAAGTATGATTTCTGAAAACAGTATAAGATTTCTTTTTGTTTTTGTTTTTGTTTTTAAGACAGTGTCTTGCTCTGTGGTCAGGCTGGAGTGCAGTGGCACAGTCTCAGCTCACTGCAACCTCTGCCTCCCAGGTTCAAGTGATCCTCCTGCCTCAGCCTCCCGAGTAGCTGGGACTACAGGCGTGTGCCACCACACTCTGCTAATTTTTTGTATTTTTAGTAGAGACGAGGTTTCACCATGTTGGCCAGAATGGTCTCAATCTCTTGAACTCATGACCTGCCCACCTCAGCCTCCCAAAGTTCTGGGATTATAGGCATGAACCACCATGCTTGGACAACAGTCTAAGATTTTTCAAGGTGAATTTTGGTATCTGACTATGTGTACTCTTCTAGGTCTCTTACACTATTCTGGGATCAAATTGATTACTGGAAAGCTATATCCTGGATGGACCTCATTAACCAACACTGCTATAGAAAGTCTTGACTCAGTTGCCCTTTAACATTCCATCCTTTGCTTTCATCAAGGGCGGACATAGAAAAATGCCAATACAGAGAATGTCTCCACATCTTCTATACAATCACAGCAAAGAGATTTCCTCTTACATTGTCAACCTGAATGACAGAGAAATGCTTTCTAAAAGAAAATATTTATCTGGAAATAGATCATTGCAATAGGAATATGCCTGCCATAGTAAACCATGCATGGATTCAGGGAGGTAAAGAAAGACAAAGGTTTTTAAAGGACAAAATAAGGAGGATTACATAGTTGTTCTGAAATGATTATACTTGGCCATAAAGATTAATAACAAAGGTGATCCCGATGCAGTTGGACAGGCAGTTGCTGGTCTGATATCCTCGTAGAAGTATTTTTTGTGTAAGATTGCAGTGGCTGTTGTGTAAGATTGTGGTTTTTAAGGCTTTTGTGATAGTTTTGTTATTAGACATACAAGCATGACAACCTGTCTTCATGGTCTTCCATGGGTCTATTTGTCAGGGTTTGTTTTGATTTTTAACATTGGCAACTCCATTTTGATTCTGGCAATTTCACAGTTGTTAGGTGAATCTAGAATCGGTTTGATCTGATCCAGACACAATACTTTTGTCAAGAATCCTTCCTAAGTAGCATTTTATATCTATGAGGAGGCACATAATGACCACCTGTCTCTTTCTGTGAGGTAGCAGCCATGGATGACCCTTGCCTAGACTTACTTCGATAGGGGTTTGTAAAATGGTAATATTCTAATTCTATCACCCTCTCTTCATTTATTAACTGGAGGATTTCTAGAAGAGAAACTTTTCCTCATGATCCACAGCCCATGGCAAACATGATTGAAGCCTGGAAAAGCTAAGGAAAGTGATCACCAGTTGCCTTCCCCAATCTCAGGAGAAACTTAGTGACTCCAGGCAGCATCTGAAATGGAGACCAATGTATTTAGACAGCGCCGTCTGGGGGAATTTATGTAAATATATCGCAGAGGGATAAGAGCATAAGAGTTAATAGGGCCGGTTTAACATTACCTACTTGAACATTAGAGTTTACCCAAAGCAATGATTTTAGTTTTGGCATAAATTCTTCTGATTCTCTTTTAGAGTGTTGTAAAACAGTCAGTTACCTACGAAGGCCTCTTCTGGTTGGTAGCAGTAAAGCCACCACAAGGGCAAGTGATGAGAGAAGGGCATGGCCAGGGTATTGGGATAGAGGTGGTGACTAGGACATCGCATAGATTAGGAACAGCTTTCACAGTGGCAACGGTTGTGAGTCAGCACGCCTGATTCAAATCCAGGCTTTGTCACCTGCCAGCTATGCGAACTTGAGCAAGATATTTGACTTCCCTGAGCCTCAGATTCCTCAACTGTAAATGGGGATTGGCGATTTGACCTGCCTTTCAGATTTGTGCACATTAGAGATAACATAAGCCAAGCACTTTGCCCAGTGCCTGGCACAGAACAGACATTAGCTAACTAAAGGTCAGCAAAGTAACTGTTTAATTAAATTGTTGATTTAATTAAAGTAACACAATTAAATTAAATTAATTAACATAATTAAATTAAATTACATTAATAATTAAACATAATTTAATGAACATCAAATTAAATTAACATAGTTAATTAAATTAACAAAGTGGAAATTGAGCCCACCTAAATTAACATAGTTAATTAAATTAACAAAGTGGAAATTGAGCCCACCCCTAAATCCAATACATGAACATTTCTGGTGGCAAAACAATCTGTGAATCTTTAACTTTAGATAGATTTTTTGCAATTCGGCTATAAGTGTGCAAGTTTCCCACTGCGAACGGTTCTAGACTTCACAAAATATGAAGACATTGCTGTGGGATTATAAAGTCAGGGCAACGATTTAGTGGGTACTGACAGAAATCAGTGTTCCCACCATGCTTCCCAAAGCCATTTGCTAAGAAATATTAATAGTACGACAAAATCGTGTTCACTGTGATGTCTAGTGACCCATTTTAAGGTCTCTCACTGAAGCTTGCTGTATTTTATTTTTTAAAATAGAAACTTATAAGAGGATCTGAACTGGACTTTCTGTGGCTTTCTCTGTATTTGGTCTGGTATGTTAATGACACCAGGTTTTAATTTTAGCTTCCTAACGACCTAGGTAATAGCATGAGATAGGGTGATCGGCCACCAGTTGCTTAGGCTTGTGACAGATAAGGCTAACTGCTATCAGTTTCTGGTCTGAGTGTGGCTGGAAGATGAATGAAAAATACTTTTTAAGTCAGGGCAAGTAGAGCTGGGAAGCAAGTAGAGCAAGCGGAGCAGGGAAGGCTCTTTAGAAAAGTAATTTATAGAAAATGTTGGGATGTCCTCTTTACACCTTCAACATGTACTGAAATAACTTGATACCATTTTTAGACAAACAGGGTTCCGATCTCCCTAACGAAGACCTGTAATCCACTTTAGTTTTACTTCCTTGGTTGGGCCATAATATTTACGAGCCCAAACAGACAGAGGAGGAGTGTGATATTGAGGGTCCACATTAGAATTTCCAAACCCATATTGGTGAAGAATATCAAGGCTAAAGAATAGCCTTGGAATTGGGATTCAGTCCTAATTTGCCAGTCTCTAAATTTTTGGTCTTAAACAGTGTTATGTCCAACCCCTATCAATTCTTTCAGGGATTCAGGGTTCGAAGACCTCTGGCACAAGATTCAAGAGACTGAAGAAGAGCCCCAGAGCCAGCAAATGAGACATGTGATTTTACTGAGGGCTCACATGCAGGGGGATAGGGTCCAGCGGCAGTGGGCTGTACAGGAGAAGCGCAACTATTTGCAAAGAGCATCAGTTTATACAGCATTTTCACTTAACACCCTCCCCCTAACAACCTCCATCTGGCAACCTTCATTAAATCCAAAACAAAGGTCCCCAGTATGGCCCATGTTCCATAGGATGGGGGCCGAGGGTGGAAGGTGTGGTGGGAGATGCTCAGATGTTCCTCATAGATAAGGAATCAATCTCCGCGTTGGCCACTCCCGGATTCCCGAGCTCAGAACACACATTCAGGTGCATCTGCCCTACAGGAGCATGCTCAGATTATGCTTAAGTTATTGCTGTCAGGTGTGTCTACCATAAAATCAATATGCCTTAAAGAATACCAGACTAATTATTAGGGAGCTGAATCAAGATTGGGGGAAATAAGTTCTCATTGCCCATGTCAAGCTCAGGACATATGCCCTTGACACTGAGTCCCATGAGACTGGGGCCCTGGTAATTCTTTGTTTTTATTTATTTTTATTTTTTTACTTTTACTTTTGGTAATTCTTTCTATACTTCTTTGCCTTGTGACCAAAAAAGAAAAGGAACCTGTATTCCAGCAATATAAAAAAATAATTTCAGAAAGTCCAAGGTCCTTGCAGACCATGTTAAATTCCAGAACATTGGAATTTAACATTCCAATGTTAAATTAAGCATTGCTGTATTGGGAGCCACTGGTCCTGAACAGGATTTTCTACCCTGGTCCTGAAGAGGATTTTCAATATTGAGGGGAGGGTACATTTTAGAAAGTCCACTGAATCAATAATTCAGTTATTGCTGGGGGCAAGGTGCTCCTGGTGTTATGCATAACTCTGAACAGTATCGGTTGGCTATGCCTGGTTTGTCTGAGTTGAGCCGAGCTGCAGTGAAGTTAACTACTTCCTTATTAGCTGTGGGAGAGGATGCCTGCCTCCTGGCCAGCTGAAAGAGAGCGGCTGCATTCGAAGGGGTCAGGTGGTGCTATTGCTCTGTAACAAGGGAGATGGGGAGGAAGTATAAGGGGACATCAGTCGGAGCAGAGCTATGGGAGGAAACGTTCTACAGGATAAAGTGGTGGGTATTACTGGTTCTTGAAAATGCTACCTAAGTAGGCTTCTCAGCTAAGGCAGGATTCCCAAAAATATAATGCTCAGAAAGATCGAGTGGGAGGGGCGACTGGTGAGAATGTAATCAGTGTGGAAGTACGATATTTTGGCTGTGGATCTGAGTTGATCAATCTGCTTAGTGGATGTGAGTCCCCCCACCCACCCTTGTCTGATTGTGGCTCCTGGGAGGTAAGTAGAGCTGGGCAGGAGGCTCATTCAGCGGCTGCTATGGGAGCTTTGCCGAGGGTAGCAGCTCAGGCTTTAATTATGATTATTTTTTGAATCAGATCTGGATTCAAATCTTAATATGTATCTTCCTTGTTCCTTTATTTCTTTATTTGTAAAGTAGTAAAAATACCTTCCAGTGTTGCTGTGAAGATTAAATGAGATAATATATGCAGAACAAAAGTGCTTGGTAGAGAGTAGAAGCAAGCCAGTAGTTCTCAGCCTTGGCTGCATGTTGGAACCAAGGGAAACATTAAGAATGACTGCTGCCAGGCTTCACCAAAGACCAATCAAATCAGAATCCCCGTGGCTCCATGCAGCCGGGGTTGAGAACCCCTCTACTAAAAACTTATTTGTACTGAGAAAAATCTCTCTTTATAAAGAGGGGTGGAGTTCGGATAACTTCTAGTCAAGTCTTACGTAGTTAACTACCACTGATTTTCTTTTGTATAAAGTGATAACTTAGAAAAAGTATAGCTACCTCTGTTTTGTAAATCCCTTTAGATACAGTCCTGGTTCTAGGCAATTCCCTTTGTTTCTCAAGCTTAGGTGAGCAGACTTGGGAAGATCTGGGAATTAAAAAACAACCCTCTGGAGCCCTCCCTTTTTGAGAAGCTGGTCTGTCTAATCAGGTTTAAAGCAGGAGCATGTGGGCTAAGTGGGACTCCAGCAAGGAAGTGAGGGTCCTCCGGCAGCCTCCTCCCAGGCCTCCTTAGAAGTGATCTGGCGCTGGCTGAGGCTCATTGGTAGAGCCAGATGGCCTCTCCCCAGCAGGGCTTCTGTTCTCCCCTCCTCCTCCCCTGCACTGTGGGCTGCCCCTGTGGATCACCCAAGGCAGGGGAATTACGCAGATTGCAGATGTGAACTTTCATTTCCTGTGTTTCCTCCTGTAGCTATTGGAAAATTCTAGTTTGAAGATAACATGGCTTTTCCAGAAACTCCTGGATTGTTCCTGAGACCAGGCTGAATGTAATCCTGAGTAGGAAACCAAAGGGAGGAGAATTTGGCCTCCTTGTCTCCTGAGTTTCTAGGTGTAGCCACATAGAAGAAAGAAAATAGTCCTCGTTCAGGCAAGCAGTCGAGTCAGGTTTATCTAGGGCTGAACTGCTTGAGCTGAGACACTATCAGAGGGGCTGAAGGGCCATTGTGCCCACATTGTCATTTTCTACTTTATCCAGGCAAAGATAATTGTGTACTGAAATGTTCTTATTCACATTTAAAAACATAAAAAACAAAAGAGGTCAAATAATAGATAAAATCAGTTTAAAAAAAAAAACCTCATATACTTAAAGGAAAATAAATGATTTTGAAACCCTAAGACATTTCTGATAATAGAACAAAATGGTCTTAAGGGCCTAGACCAAGGTGACTGAAAATGTTTAGCCTATGTTCTGTATATTTATGTCAGTTCAAAGAACAGCTTTATTGGGATATAATTGACATACCATACAGCTTACCAACTTAAAGTGCATAATTCAGTAGTTTTTAGTGTATTCGCAGAGTTGTGCAACCACCACCACCACAAATCTTAGAAAACGTTCATCACTCTCAAAAGAAGCCCCATATCTTTTAGCTCTCAGCTTCAAATTCCCCCTTGGACCCCCAACTGCAGGCAACTCTGAAATCTACTTTCTGTGTCTATGGACTTGCCTATTCCAGATATTTCATGTGAATGGAATCATATAATATTAGGCCTTTTTTGTCTGACTTTTTTCACTAAGCATAATGTTTTCAAGGTTTAGTCTTGTAATATCAATATTTCATATCTTTTTATGACTAATAGTCTATCATATGGATATACCACATTTTATCCATCAGTTGATGAACATTTGGGTTGTTTCTATCTCTTGGCTATTATGAATAATGCTGCTATGAATTTTTTGTGTGATGTTTTTATTTCTCTTGGCTGTATACTTAGGAGTGAAATTACTGAGTCAAACGGTGACTCTATATTTAAGTTTTTGATAAAACTCTCACTGTTTCCCAAAGTGGTTGCGCGATTTTACATTCCCACCAGAAGTGTATGAGGATTCTAATTTCTCCACATCTTCAACACTTGGTATGATTTCTTTTTTATTATAACTGTCCTGGTGGGTATGAAACACCCTGGTGGGTATGAAATGGCATCTTATTGTGGTTTTGATTTGCATTTTGCTTATGCCTAAGGATGAGCATCTTTTCATGTGCCTTTTGGCTATTTGTGTATCTTTTAAAAGATTTCTATTCAGATCTTTTGTCTATTTTTTGATTGGGTTGTTTATTGAGTTTTAAGAGTTGTTTATATCTTCTAGATACAGTTCATTTGTCAGATATGTGATTTACAAATATTTTCTTTCTATAAATTGGCTTTCACTTTCTTAAGTGTTTTTTGAATTGCAAAAGTTCTTAATTTTGATGAAGTCCAGTCCAATTTGTTTTCTTTTCTATTGTTATTTGTGCTTTCAGTGTCATAGCTAAGACACCATTTCCAAATCCAAGGTCATAAAGATTTACCCCTGCTTTCTTCTTAGAATTTTATAGTTTCAGCCCTTATAATTTATGTATTTGATATATTTTAATTTTTCTGAATGGTGTGAGGTCAGGGTTCAGTTCCATTATTTTGCATGTGAAGGTCAATTTCACCATTTACTAAAAAGAGTATTCTTTCCCAGGAAATACTTCTCTTAAGGGCAGAATTTCCATAGGCAATCCTGTTTTGGTATCTAATGAGAGACCCACAGGCAGAGAAGGGAGACCATTTAATAAGCCTTAGTGTCCAAGTCTGAGTCCTTCCAAGCAAAGCTCGCATGCATGTTGGTCTCCTACTTTAACAGGACTTCCTAGACAGTCACTGCACACTGTCTGGCTAAGCGGTGATGACTGCCAGGGCTAACATGAAGGGGTAGTGTTCTAGGAGACATATGTTTTGGAGAATTAAAACAGTACAGTTCACTATAGCCGTGTGGAGTTTTTGGGCACATGGGACACCTTGGGGAAGTTGTGGAATAGTCAGTTGGATATAGAAAACCAGAGCTTTGACCAGAGGAGAGATCTGTCTAGAGAGACTTGAGATGTTGGCAAATAGATGGGAGTAGAGTTGACCTCCACAGAGTGAGTGACAAGACAAGATAACCTGGGATTGGGCCCAAGGAATTGGATGAGCCACAAGTAGGACTGCCAGGGACTGGCTCAAGAGGTGAAAGGAAAATCAGAGTATTTGCAAGGAAGCCAGGATAAAGGGAAATTTGAGGCGAGCTCACCATGGTGTTGAAAGTTGTGAGAGGTCAGGTGAGGTGCAGACTGAAGAGTGTCCATCTGATCATCATGAGGAGGTTGTTGGCAACCTTGGTGAGGATGGTTTCAGTGGAGCAGTGAAGATGGAAGCCAGATGCTATGATCTGAGCATGAGCTGGATGGGTGCAAAAGCTTGTTAGGTGAAATCTGATAAGAGACAGAGATAGGTCTCAGAAAACCAATAAGACGATCATTTCTTGGAATTTAAAGAAAATTCAAGATCAAATAAAAAGCTTAGCTGTCGGGGCCGGGCGCGGTGGCTCAAGCCTGTAATCCCAGCACTTTGGGAGGCCGAGACGGGCGGATCACGAGGTCAGGAGATCAAGACCATCCTGGCTAACACGGTGAAACCCTGTACTAAAAATACAAAAAATTAGCCAGGTGCACTGGCGGGCGCCTGTAGTCCCAGCTACTCAGGAAGCTGAGGCAGGAGAATGGTGTGAACCCGGGAGGCGGAGCTTGCAGTAAGCCGAGATTGCGCCACGGCACTCCAGCCTGGGACTATGTTTCTCATAAGGGCCCATATAATCACCTGCATCAGAAATTCAGATGCAGCACTTTGGGAGACCGAGGCAGGAGAATCACTTGAGCTCAGGAGTTCAAGACCAGCCTGAGCAACACAGAACCAATCTCTACAAAAAATTTTAAAATTAGCTGGTGTGATGGCACTTGCCTGTAGTCCTAGCTACTTTGGAGGCTGAGTCAGGAGGACTACTTATGCCCAGGAAATCAAGGCTGCAGTGAGCCATAGTTGCATGCTGCAGTCTAGCTTGGGGAACAGAGCAGGGACATAGCCTGAACCAGGATTTCATAGTGTAAGCCCCAGTTTTGTGAACTTTAGTTTGGAAAGACCTGGAAGGCATTTGTCCAGTGTACAACTGATGATGCGAATACTTATTAGCCATCCCATTCAGGAGATTCTCCAGCAATTTCATGGCATGGGTAGCTGGAGCCAGATTAAGGGCCCTACCTACTGGGCAGTTGATTGGAGCCACCATCTATAGATGAAGTGAAAAATCTTCCTGGAATAAACAAAGTACAAAGTGGGTCCACTTCTGTCAGAGTGGATAGTGGGGAAGAAAAGCTTTCCTAGCCTCAACTATCTTCCTTAAATATTTTTCAGAATATCACAAGGTGGCTGTCAGCTAAGATTTTTAAACAGCATTATGTATGATTCAGTGTTTCTTGCTTCGAACTAGTGATTCATTTTGTTATCTAAGTTTTAAATCTTGTAATAATTCTCTCAAGTGTTCTGGTTTGGAAAACTGCCAAAAACAAAACTCAACAACAGAAAAGCCTCCAAACAAAAACCCCAAATCCAAACTCAGAAGTAAGTATAGGCTGGGCGCGGTGCCTCACGCTTGTATTCCCAGCACTTTGAGAGGTTGAGGTGGGCAGATCACTAGATCCCAGGAGTTGGAGTCCAGCCTGGATGGATGAAACCCCATCTCTACCAAAAAAAAGGGATATGATGGTATGTCCCTGTAGTCCAAGCTGCTTGGGAGGCTTAGGTGGGAGGATGGCTTGAGCCTGAGGGGCCGAGACTGCAGTGAGCCGAGATCGCACCATTGCACTCCAGCCTGTCAGCCTGTGACAGAGCGAGACCCTGTCTCCAAAAAAGTATGAGCTACATGAAACTAAGACCTGTTTTGCTTAAATTTATCAGAAAATGGACTCTGTCCTGGCCAGCAAAAGTAGTTGAGGAAGATTCTGCTTCAGCCTAAAAAAATGACTAGCAGAAAATTAGTTTCACTTCATTCCACTAAATAAATGTGGAACAAAAACTGTGCACTCTGAATTTCAGGGGGTTCAAAACTATTTGCTTTTCTGGGTTCCTATTGGCCTTGGTTGAGTCTGCAGGTAATCATGACTATTTAGAATTACTGAATTAAATAACTGAATGGAGTTGAGTTCTAAGAAGTACTTACTGAGTACTAATTGAAGACAAAGTTTCTGCCATCATCAAGTTAACAGAGCAAGACAGATATTAAGTAATGACAATATTATTTTGCACTTCTATTAGGTGAGGGTTGTGTGTTGGATTCATGATAAAATATTCTGAGTGTAATATGTAACACATAAAGAACGTAAAATGCAAGTACTTAAAAAATTGAGAAATTTAACACTCACAGATTCCATTTTGAGTTTTAAAGAATAAAAATAGGCAGGGCACAGTGGCTCATGCCTGTAATCCCAGCACTTTGGGAGGCCAAGGCAGGCAGATCACCTGAGGTCAGGAGTTTAAAACCAGCCTGGCCAACATGGTGAAACCCCCTCTCTACTAAAAATACAAAAAATTAGCCAGGTGTGGTGGTGGGCACCTGTAATTCCAGCTATTTGGGAGGCTGAGGCAGGAGAGTCACTTGAAACTGGGAGACGGAGGTTGCAGTGAGCCGAGATTGTGTCATTGCACTCCAGCCTTGGGGACAGCAAGACTCCATCTCAAAAAAATAAAATAAAATTAAATTAAAAAGAATACAAATATTAGAAATGTAACATGCTTTGACTTTTAGGAATAATTCCAAGTTTTCATAACTTTTTTGTCTGGGAGGCTATCTAGACTTTCTTACTAGCAAATGTCCATAAATTAATTACTTACGTATTCTCTAGGGACAATATTGGAGGAATGCTTAAAACATTATAGACAAAAGTGTTGAAATGTTTGCACCATCATGAAACTGTGAGTTGAAAGCATTAGCCCAAGTCCTTTCACTTGTTCAGTTTTGTTTCCTTTTTCTTTTTTGGAGATGCAGGCTTGCTTTGTCACCTAGGCTGGAATGCAGTGGTACAATCTCGGCTCACTGCAACTGTTCAAGTGATTCTCCTGAGTCAACCTCCTGATTAGATGGGATTATAGGCATCTGCCACCACACCTGGCTAATTTTTGCATTTTTAGTAGAGACGGGGTTTCACCATGTTGGCCAGGTTGGTCTCAAACTCCTGACCTCAGATAATCTGCCTGCCTCAGCCTCCCAAAGTGCTGGGATTACAGGTGTGAACCACTGCGCCTGGCCTTTAGTTGTTTTCATCCTATAAATCATACCTCCTTTGCTTTGGAAAATTAAATCAGTAATACTTATCAATTACATTTTCCTTATTCCTATTATTATTAGCAAGTCTATTGAACTAACAATGTCTTATTTTTCATGAAAATGAGTTCCTAAAATGCAGTGGTGGTTACCCTGAAACATGCACATTCTTAATATTTGGATTTAATCTGGAAGGATGTATAAACCATGTAAGGAATATGTGAACAGCTCTCAGAATCTTGTTAACCTGGTATCCCAGAGGACAGAAATAGCCTCTGCAATCACCTGTTAATTTCTCTGATGGGTGGTTTTGGCGTTTTCAGAGTTTAATCAACCTAATTCTTTGAGCTGGAAGCTGGGGGCTAGAGATAGCATGTGATGTATAGGGGAACCCTATGTTGGAACTTGGCCATCTTCCAACAGGAATGGGCTCATACAAGGATTTCTGCCCCTTGGGTTTTTTTTTTGTTTTGTTTTGTTTTTTTAACTCACATAAAGCTGGAAGGAAAAAAATCTGGCATAGTCTATAGATGTAGTGAATAGGATGGACTGTGAATCAGACAGACCAGGATTGGAGTCCTGATTCTGTAGTCAAAGGCTGTATGACTTAGACAAGACATAAAACCTCTCTGTGCCCCCATTTTCTATCTATAAATTGGAATCTACTTTGCAGACATGCTAAATGAGAAAACAAAATTTTAACTGATATACCAACATGTCACAAACATTGTTACTGTTGCTGAAAAACAATGACTATAAATGATATATGTACTTTATTTTTGAAGAAAACTCATACATTTAAAAGCGCTTTATTATTTTAAAATTTTCAAAGAAGACTCAAACTTCTTTCTGAACAATGCCCGTAATGAGATGCTTGCCCTTGATTCCAGGAACTGAAACATGTGGCAAGTGGAAGCGATTTGATTTTGTAGGACAAGCACACTTGATTCAGCTAATGGGAGGGCAGAGGTGTGAAGAATGTGGGAAGTGCTTAGCCTCAATAACCTCATTCTTCTAAATGAGTGACAGTCATGTGGGACAAAACAAGAAGGGCACTTGCTGAACCCACCGGTCCACCAAAGATGCTAAGCGCTGGCATGCAACTAGATGGTTTCACTTGCAGGGTCCTGGGGATAAATGAGGTCTATTCCCGCAGTGGCTTAGAGCACTCATGAAACCTTCTCATGAAATCTGGAAAGGAGGGAGCCCTGCTAGAGAGTGGGCTGGGCTCTCTGCTTTCCCCCTGTCAGATGCACACCCAGAAAGGAATGGAAAACACACCCCCAGCTCAGAGGAAGCCAAGCAATGAACATGAGAAGGTCCACAGAAACAGGGCCAAGTGTGACACACCAGACACAGACATGACATTGATGCTTACCTTCAGTGGGGATTCCCAGAGTGACCAAAGTGTGGAAATCAGGAATTGGTCTAAAAGAAGCCTTGACTTGAGAAATCTGGAGGCATTGGCTTTTATTGGTTAATCAAAAATCTCATTTTGATTGGGGAAAAATAAGTTGTTCCTAGGTAAATCCATTCCCCGAATTGGGGGGGAGTGGGAAAGGACTTGGTTTGTGTTTGGGGAAAATTTACTATCGGTTGTTTCTTGCAGACTTGGGAAGGGACCCTTGGATTTCAAAAGCAGGCACAGCCAGACTGTATCTTTCCTCATGTCTTCTGAGTCATTTACGATGTCTCACGTGGCCAGTTATCAGTGAACTGTGTCATTGCTCACACATGGTGCCCCTGCTCCGTCTTTTGTATTTGAGATGGAATCTACACAAATATTTGCGGATTGAGTCTCCTGTGCTACGTGTTGGGGGTGCAAAATATGAACAAAAGTCTTTGATGTCCTGAACCTCACACTCTAGAGATAGTTGGATACACAAAACTTTTCCACTCTAACTTCTTGTCTTTTCATTGACTCATCTACATTGAAAAATGTAGCAACCTGTTTTGAGATGGATTAGATGTAAATTAAACTTCTTTTGGTACAAAGTCATTTCTCTCCTGGAGTAAGCGTAATGACACTTTTTATGATACCCAGTGGCTCTTGAAGAGCAATAAAAAATGTTAATGGTTAATGTTTGACTGAAGCTGAAGGGAGAGGCTGGGAGGCAAAGCAGGGAAGAGGGAGTGTTCCCCGGGGAGATAACTCCAGTCGTAGCAAGAGTCTCAACCACTGAATGGAAGAAAAGGACTTTTAACCACCATTTTGTGATTTACAGAAAGGTAAGGGCTGGCATGTCTTAACTGTGTCAGTAACATATTTATTCCAGAAGGACAAAGTAGATGGAGGGGAAGGACCCTTAAAAAGTTGCTTGACAAATTTTTTCCTTGAGGTGGGCTGTGTAGATGCAGAGAAGGGAAATTTGTTGCTGGCGTGACAAATTTAGCTTGTGGAGCACTTTTTTTTTTGTAGTTTCTTTTCATTGGTCTATATTTTATAAATTCATTTGATGAATTGGCTGCAGTGAAATCGAGCTTGGCAGTGGAATTAAAGGGGAGATTGAGTTCTCTGATGTTTAAATAAGTATCACACCCATTCTTCATGATAAGCATATAAAAGCCCCTGGTCTTAAGGTGCTCTAGGGCTCTTGTATTCTAGAAATTGGGGTTGGAATCACATTCTCAAAAAGCATGTCATTCTGTCTACTTCTCAGAGAATGAGATTCAATTTGGGATTCTTAGAATTGTCTGGGACACAGTAAGGGAGGGAACATGCAAAGAAGAAAAGAAGCCTTTTTGTAAAAGCGCTAGAATAAGAATTGAAGACAGACAGACAGACCTGCCTTCACAAGTGGGAGAAGAGGCTGATGTGCGTGTTACTCAGCTTCCTGGACTGCTTTTGGCCTTGGTGGTGGAGGTATCACCTGCTTATGTGTGGTTATTTTTATGTTAAGTCATGCACAATTTATTGGTATCTTCAATGGTCCGATCTTTGCCTCTGTCTTGGTCTTTTGTTTATGACAGGTGACTTTATGGGGACAGATGCTCTCTGTGGTAGGGGATGCTGAGCAGCAGATTGGAAGGACAGTTCCTTCTCTAATATTTTCTTGTCTTTATTTTTCTTCAAAAACTTAAATAACAAATGAGGTATTATTTGAAAGAAGAAAAACACATGTTTAGATGAAAGGGAGATGGATGCTATTCAGCTCTTACCAGGAAACAAAGTGAGTCCTTTACTGAGAGAGGGTTTCTAGTGAGTTACAGCGCCATATGAGTCTTCAGGGTTGGCCAGATGGGTTAGGCCAGTTTCATCATTTTCCAGCCTGTGGGCACAGAACAGAGAGCTGTCACTCTCGGAGCCTTAATGTTTTTCATCTATAAAATGGAGAGACTTGCCTAACCAGGTAGTTGTGAGAAGTAAATTAGATAAGTAGGTAAAGAGCTTACTATGTTGCTTGGTGCATGGTACACATCCAGTGCATGTTAGCTCTCTGTTCCATGAGAAAGTTCAAGTAGGTGACTCAGGATGAATTGAGAAATTGCTGTTTCATTCTTTAGAAAAATAAGAAAAAAAATCGGTAATGCCATAAAAATAGCATCTACCATTATGCAAGAGAGGAGCTAATTCTATGTTCAGGAAGTGGGATTCAAAAATATGAGAATAATAAAACTATTGGTTTTGCATATATATATATACACACACAGACGTATATATATATATATATATATGAAGCATTTTTTAAAGCCCCTCTTATGGTTCCCATATAAGTCTTTGGGTGAGGTGCAGGTGTGGCATCCTTTGAAACTCATCCAGATGACCCCTGAAAAAAGTCATCACTGTTCAAGGTGAAGGTTACATTTCCGGTACCTCCTCCTTTCTCATTCAAAAGGCAAAATATGGCTGGATGTGGTGGCTCATTCCTGTAATTCCAGTACTTTGAGGAGCTGAGGAGGGAGAAGCACTTGTGCTGGAGTTCAAGACCAGCCTGGGAGGTCTGAACATAGGAAGACCATGCCTGTACAAGAAAATTAAAAATTAGCCAGGCATGATGGCACTTACCTGTAGTCCTAGCAACTTGGAAGGCTGAAGTGAGAGGGTTCCTTAAGCCCAGGAGTTTGAGACTGCAGTGAGCCATGGTTGCGCCACTGCGTTCCAGCCTGGGTGACAGAGTGAGAACCTGTCTCAAAAAACAAAAAAGAAAACCAAAAAAAGCTGAATGATGTGCAAAATATATCCTGGCAGAAACTCTACCTTTTGTTCCATTGTCAAAAAAAAAAGCCTAGAAGGATGTGTCCCTCATTTTTCTTCCACATTAACAGTGACACCTCTGAGGAGGAAAGCTGGGCATTGTCATGCTCCTTGCTCTGGAGGCCGGCAAACAGTGCTTGCACAGAAGCTGGTTCACATGGGTAGAGATGTATAGATTTGACATAAAATTGCATTGATTCAGAAATCCCTGGTGTCAGATTTAGAATGGGGCTAGTTGTTCTGTAACTGCTCGTTGATCATCCAAAGAAAGACACACTGAATTTTAAGGGAATATCTATTTACTTATTTGTTACTTGTGAGAACAGACAGCAATGTTTACTTAGGTATAAGAAATATTAACTTAATAAAAGCAGATATTCCCCTCATGGTTGAGGTATTAATTACACTAAAGTTGAATTTTTTTTTTCCACTTAAGCAATACGTAACAAACTAAGCTATACTTGATTGTTGTGTATGTGGTACAAAGAAAATTTCTCTTCAAATATTCTGTAAGACTGACATGGAATTCTCTCATTCATGATATTTCTGAGTTACTCATTTCTGACCATATACTTATTACTCAAAAATATTAGGACTTGTTCTTAAGTGAGGGACAAAGAGAATGGAAATGGTAGATTTGTTCCCTCAACATCTAAGCGAAAGCTGAGCTCTCTTCCTCACCGAGAGGCCAGCTAGCAGAGTGGCTTGGTGCTCGGCCCCTGCATTCACACTGCTTCCTCAAGTGCTCTAAGCTCAGTTTCCTGCTCTGTGGTATAACAACAGGACCCACATTATAGGATCGTGTGGTTCAAGTAAGTTGCCCAAAGTGCTTAACTTAGCTTGCATTTGTTGAGCATTTGCTATTTTTTAAAACAGTTCCAATGATTTTTAAGAAAACAATTCATGAATGAGATTTCACTGTGGTCTGGCATCTTTTATTAAGCAGAATTAAATTTTTTTCCCTTCCTCTCCTACCCATCCCAGTTGTCAGTTATGATTTAATTACAGAAATCAGAAAGTGAACCTGCCATACTTAAGCATGACTGCACAATCTTGGCATTAAAATTCCTGCCTTGGATCACCTTGCAAATGAACTGGTATTAGAGTAAGTTCCTTCCTTCCTCCCTCCCTTCCTTCCTTCCTTCCGATCCTTCCTTTTGATCCTTCCTTTCGATCCTTCAGTGTCTAAACCCTACGGGATGGAACCTAATTTAGATTTACTTCCTACTGAATTTCTAAGGCCAGGATGTGTTGCTTTATTATCTTGACAAAATGCTCATCCGTAAACTTTATATTACATAAAGAAATGTTGTGTAATACATAAACACTTTGTCAAAAAAAAAGTCAAGCCACCTTTTATGAGAAATAGTGATTCCAGTCCTCCTCTTTAGTCCAGGGAAGATGCTTATGATACAGTTCTGCTAGATCTGGGGGAGAAAGGGTCTCCCCCTGCCACCTTCCTAGGGTTTTTGTGGGTATATAGTTGCACACGTCAGGGAAGTCAATGCGGAAATCCTTCCTGCCTGCTTAAAACCTATTTATGCCTAGTGTTCCATTATTGGAACACTAAGCATGTGGGAGTTATTTATATCCTACTGCTCAAGGTCATCGCCAAGGTCTGATTGCAAAAATTCAAAAAATTGCAACCTCAGGCATAAATGAGTTACGACATCAGGCAAGCACCCTGGCGGGACAGTCACTGTTGTCCCTAGGTCAGTGGCTCCCTTTCCTGTGACTGCTCTGGCTCTCCTTCCATTCAATGCTGGGATGTTTTGGGAGACTTGGAGGAGAGGCCTCTTCTCCCCAGCTGACCCTTCCTTTGCTCTGTCTTGGGGAGCACTGGGGGAACAAAAGCCAACCAGGAACAAGCATGATACCTCTCTCAAATATTCCTTGGAACTTGTCATTCTTTTCTTTAATAAGAATAATTATGCTAGTAATCCCATTACTGGGTATATACCGAAAGGATTATAAATCATTTTACTATAAAGACACACGCACATGTATGTTTATTGCAGCACTATTTACAATAGCAAAAACTTGGAACCAACCCAAATGCCCATCAATGATATACTGGATAAAGAAAATGTGGCACATATACACCATGGAATACTATGCAGCCATAAAAAAAGAATGATTTCATGTCATTTGTGGGGACATGGATGAAGCTGGGAACCATCATTCTCAGCAAACTATCACAGGAACAGAAAACCAAACACTGCATGTTCTCACTCATAAGGGGGAGTTAACAATGAGAACACATGGACACAGGGGAACATCACACATCCGGGCCTGTTCTGGGGTGGGGGGCAAGGGGAGGGAGAGTATTAGGGCAAATCCCTAATGCATGCGGGGCTAAAACCTAAATGATGGGTTGATGGGTGCAGCAAATCACCATGGCACATGTATACCTATGTAACAAACCTGTACATTTTGCACATGTATCCCAGAACTTAAAGTAAAATTTTTTTTTAAAAAAGTGAGACATTTTTTAAAAAAGGATAATTATGCTAGTAATGTGTATTATAATTGATTATATCAATCTAAACCATTTTAAGTTCTCCAGGGGACCATTTAGCCTCCTGTGAGCCCATCTTCTCCATCATGAACCTATTGATAGAACAAATAATCACCTCCAATTTTGCATATGTGTAAATCCAGATTGTCATATACTGAATGATTGGTATATCTATATTACAGAGTTTAGTGACAGAAAGCTGGGCTTATGTTGATGTGTGTATGTTCATCCCTCCCTCCCTCCTTTCCTTCCTTCTTCCCTGTCTTACTCTCTGCTCTAAACACAAATCATCTAGCTGCCCATTCCCTCCCCATGTGGAGTAACCTGCTTGAAGTGTGAGGCAGAAGCCCAGATTTATACCTGTCTGCTT
The DNA here is from genome assembly GCF_000951035.1 of Colobus angolensis palliatus. NCBI lineage: Eukaryota > Metazoa > Chordata > Mammalia > Primates > Cercopithecidae > Colobus > Colobus angolensis. The sequence goes on from NW_012114710.1 coordinate 2,957,299, forward strand.
GTTTCTAGCTTATTAATGGCCATTTTAATTGGGTCCTTAATTTGTCAAAAGTGCAAATTGGTCAGATGCTTCTGCGGTTCTCTAAACCTTGAGTGATGCAATTGGTGCCAGAGATCTGTGAGCCAGACCAAAAAGATGGGCGTGACAGATCTGAACATTAATTGATGAATAATGGTTTGAGCGAGATTTTCATCTGATCTTTATATTTATCTGGCCTTGCTTTATAATTTATGCCGCTCTTAGCAATATACAGTGAGGAGGAAAAAGAAATGGCTCACAGGATACTTGGCACTGTTTGGTCCTGGTGGTGCTATGAATTCCAGTCACATCCCTTCTTGCCCACACTACCTTAGGATACTTGAAAACAAATCCTGTAGCTCTCTCCTTCTGCAACTTCTTTGTTCTTTGAAGCTTCAGGCTCAGTCTTAGCGCTAGGTGAATTATTTTAATTCAAAGCCCTTCACGCTTTTTTTTTTTTTTAAATAAGAGATGACTGACTCTAAGATTTGTCTATCACTTAGCTTTTTACACGGGGGACAAAAATCAATGCTTATGTGTTGACTTGTAAATTTGGAGATCTGGGACCTAGAAACTCCCTGTCCTTACTCAAATAAATGGCTAAATGAGAAGAGTCTCTAAACATCACCTTCCCATCTTGAAAGATGGTGGGTGAAAAAGTTGAGAAGCTGGGTACTAAGGAGAAGAAACCTGAAGCTAAGAAGGCTTTGCCAGTGGCAAGGTGAAAAGGGGGAACCTCAGAGCTAAAAAGCCAAAGAAGGAAAAGCGTTGCTGCAGCGCAAATCCTGTCCTCATTGGAGGAATTAGCAGATATTCCTGATCCGCTCTGTGTTCCAGAAAGGCCACATACAAGAGGAAGTACTTAGCTACTAAACCCAAGTTTGAAAAGAAGAATCTTGCAACTGTTACAAACCCAGCTGAGGTGACAAGAATGATGATGCTCAGGTGGTCAAACTTCACAAAATGCCTTGATATTATCCTACTAGTGATGTGCCTCAAAAGCTGTCCAGCCATGGCAAGAAACTCTGCAGTCAGCATGTGAGAAAACTTCGAGCCAGCACGGCTCTTGGGACCATTCTGCTCATCCTCCCGGGGTGCCCCCAAGGCAGGACGGTGGTTTTCCTGGAGAAGCTGGACAGTAGCTTGTTACTTGTGGCTGGACCTCTGGTCCTCCATGGAGTTCCTCTGTGAGGGACACACCAGAAATTTGTCATCACCACCTCCATAAAAATTGATATCAGGACTGGGCATGGTGGCTCACACCTATAATCCCAGCACTTTGGGAGGCCAAGGTGGGTGGATCACTTGAGGCCAGGAGTTTGAGACCAGCCTGGCCAACATGGCAAAACCCTGTCTCCATTAAAAATACAAAAATTAGCCGGGTGTGGTGGCACACACCTGTAATCCCAGCTACTTGGGAGGCTGAGGCATGAGAATCGCTTGAACCTGGGGGGTGGAGGTTGCAGTGAGCTGAGATGGTGTCATTACACTCCAGCCTGGGCGTCAGAGCAAGACTGTCTCAAAAAAAAAAAAAAATCGATATCAGCAGTGTGAGAACCCCAAAACATTTTACTGATGCCTACTTTAAGAAGCAGCTGCGGAAGCCTAGTCAGTAAGAGGGTGAAATCTTGACACAGAAAAAGAGAAATAGAAGACTACAGAGCAGTGCAAGGCTGATCAGAAAGCCATGGACTGGCAAATTTTACCAAAACTCAAAGCTATTTCTCAGCTCCAGGGCTACCTGAGATCTGTGTGTGTCCTGATGAATGGAATGTATCCTCACAAAGGGGTGTTCTAAATTTCTTAAGAAGAACCTAATCATGTAACTGAAAAAAAAAATAATGAATGCCGTTAATCCTCTTGGGAGCTTGGAGCCCGATGGGAGAATCAACAAAGTCGTGGGTGGGCTGTTGGGATGCAGGGGGGTCCTGAGTGTCTAATGACTGAGCAGAGCCCCCTGTGAGGCCACCTCTGTCAGGGGATGGCAGCACAGGCTAAACCAGAGTTCCATAGGGTCTTCATTTGCTAGGGCTGCCTTAACAAAATACCACAGAAGGGGAGGCTTAAACAGTAGGTATTTATTGTCTCAGTTCTGGTGACCAGAAGTCCAAAATCAAGATGGCGGTAGGGTTGGTTCCTCCTGAGAGCTGTGAAGGAAGGATCTTCTCTGCACCTCTCTCCTTGGCTTGTAGATGGCTGTCTGTACATTCATACAGTGTTCTTTATTTGTGGATGAGCCTGTCTCCAAATCTCTTCTTAAAAGGACATCAGTTATTGTGGATTACAGCCCACTCTAACAACCTCATTTTAACTTCATTACCTCCATAAAGACTCCAAATAAAGTCACCTTCTGAGGTGCTTGGAAGTGAGGACTCCAACATATTCTTTTTGAGGGGAAGGAGACACAATTCTACCCATAGCATTTGGATTGATTTTAAAAAGGGAAGATTCCTAAGGTGAAGCACAGAAATGAGGATAAATAGTGGGACACAGAAATATATTTGCAGTAAAAACAAAACTTCCCAGACCAAAGCAGCCTTTTCCTTCAGGCAGGTCGGGGCGGGTCATGTCAGCATCTGAAAAAAAGAACAGCTACAAAGTAGGGGGAAAAAACCTTTTCAATGTTTTAGAAAGATCTGTAATGGATTAAATGATACTTGGTGTCTCACGATCAGGATATTTGTGTTTCAGAGGGAGTGAAACTTAGCCTGGCAGTGTGACCTTGGGCAAGTCTCTTAATTTCTGTGGTCTTCACCGTTTGATTTTCCATCTTTAAGAGGTAAATCATAATAGCATCTGCTCCATAGAGTTGTTCTGAGAAATTAGCAAGATTCACCACCAAGTCTTATCGATGCATGCAGCAAATTGTTTTCAGTCAATGTTCGCTGCCTTTGTCGTTATTTGGGCTGGATGCAGATTCAGGCTGTGGCGGGATTCCCATGTCTTCTATTGTATGGTGGATTAAATGAGGCACCACTTCTTCAGAGGAAGCCCAGCAGCCCTGGTTCCCCTTTGCAAGCAGGTGCCCTGGTCTACTGTTGAGCAAGTGGTGGTGGTGGTGGTGCCCACTGGGTGAGGGGCAGCCACAGTTTGGGAACCGAGGCCTTCTTTTCAAAACTCCTTTTTTTGAAAAACAAACAAACAAACAAACCAAAAAACACGAAAACAAAAACCCCAAAAAACAAAAAAACCCTCTGATCTATGTTGCAAAGGTTGTGCTTGGTCGCTCAGATATTTGCCGTAGAAACTGTCTGAATTTAGTCCTTGTATCTGAGAGAAATCCTGACAAATGGCAAAAATTCCACGCAGATGGTTGAACCAACTATTACAGGTAGTTCAGATAAAATGCCACAGAATCCTCTGGAAATGTATTTCAATTCTTTTCCAAGTATTGTTTGTGAGGAAACCTATGTGTCTGGTGTGGTGGTTTCAGGCAATTTCAGTGATGAAGGATGGCTTCCCATCAGCACCATCGCAACCCATGGTACGCCATTCATGAGTGGTATTGTGTCCATGGAAGGAGGAAGTGTAGGTGGGACCTGTTTGAGAGACCAAAGTCCTCTTTTGACATAATCCTAGCATTAGCGTAGTTTGCCTTGAATTATTCGGGTAAAAGCTTTGCCTTGCTGCCTCATTTGTCCATGAGGATGTTCCTGTGTAGGATGTTTTTAGAATATTTTCATTAGTGGACCACCAAAAGTTGGGAATTGTGAAGAGAAATGTCTTGTTGGACAATGTTTACAGTTTTGACTAAGCAAACGTGGGTGTCAAAATGAATTTTTGACCAACAGTGTTCCAAATATTAACTCGCTGAATCTCTTAACTCTCAAAGGTAGGTATTATCATTATCCCTACTTTACAATGAGTAGACAGAGCCACAGGTCAGCCAGTGTAACTCCCGGGTCTACGCTCCTAACAACCGCATAGTGTGGTAGATTTGTTTTCAAATAAATCATGGCACCCTACATGTGGTAATGGAAAGCAATGACTTCTACTTCCCACTGGAAACCCTCGGTGAGGGGCAGGACTAAATGTAAATGACAAAATAAAGGATAAGTACATTTCTTCTTGTACTTCCTAGGTTCCATTCAAACATCCCAGACAGTGGTTTCTCTGAGCATCTGGATCAAAATAAGATATTCCTTTTTTTTATTTGCTTTTCTATCATTCAACTTGTGTTTTTTTTTTTTTTTTTTTGAAGACTAAAAGTGTTAAAACAAAACAAAACTCAGTTCAAGAAGAGATGATCTGGTTCGATCAGTTCTGGGTTATGTACTGAGCAGAACTCTGTTAGTGTATTCAAAGGAGAAACAACTGTTTTCATCAGCAATAAAAATGTATTACAAAATAAAGCTTTGAGTGTTGAATGAGTTTCCTTTTT
>NW_012114710.1:2962112-2971553 GCF_000951035.1 Colobus angolensis palliatus
CTCGTGATCCGCCCGTCTCGGCCTCCCAAAGTGCTGGGATTACAGGCTTGAGCCACCGCGCCCGGCCTGTATTTTTTTTTTTAGTAGAGACGGGGTTTCATCGTGTTAGCCAGGATGGTCTCGATCTCCTTACCTCGTGATCCACCCATCTCGGCTTCCCAAAGTGCTGGGATTACAGGCTTGAGCCACCGCGCCCGGCCGAATTTCCTTTAATATATCATGTTTATTGAAAGCTCTTACAGGGAAGAACAAATTATTAAGATATCCATGTTAGGTAATCATAAATACTTTAGAATTTACCCAACATCTGATGAGGGCTTGATATATGCAAGGGATAGTATGAAGAGCCCTGAGAAGTTAAAAAAAATATATAACAATTTAAAAATAAGGCCTCTGCCCTTAAGGATTTTATTTAATAGTGGCAGTAATGCTAACAGATAAATAATTTAAAATATATATATATATATATGTCAGAACTGACTTTGAGAGAAAGACTCGCTGGAAATCAAGGAAGATTTCACGAAGAAAGTAGGGCTTAGGTCCTAGCTCCATGAAGGTAGACCCTGTACCCCGTTTTTGGTATCCCAATTCTTAGCACGGTATCTGGGACATACTAGAAGTGGTGTAGTTCAATGCTATTTAAATAATTAAGTTGAACTTAGATGGTAAGATATGAGAAGCAGAAATGAGGAAACGTCTGCATCTAACCTCATTAAGCAAATATCCGTTGTCCATTTTCTCCAGGCCAGGCCTTGTGCCAGGTGGGGAGAGCAGCAGGGGTGAGACTTTGGCTGCCAGAGAGCTCGGGGTACAAAGTCCATCTGGGTGGAGGCATGACTGGGTGCAGGAAGGGAGTGGCAGATAAGGCTGGACGAGTTGGGAGCAGCATTTGAAAGATCTTGAATGCTGAGGAGTTTAAGGAGAAAGATCTCCCAATGTGTCATTATTGCCTGTATTTTTACTCATATTAAGCAAATACAGATTGATAGCTGACCACGTGCATTTTGCTAATATTACAGAAAACCATTTTGTTAGGTATCAATTTATTCATTTATAATTGATAATATCATCTTGCAATATGCTAGAACCTGAGGTTGTTACTCGTTTGTATGTGTTTCCAAACCAAATACGTAGTCTAAAGCAGTAATGTCTCATTTGTTTATGAGTTAATTCTAAAATGTTTGGATGTGTCAACCAAATTAACTATGTTGCAAAAGCTAACTTTTAAACATTCAAGGAATTTATGAATCTAGGAGTCCTGAAGGGTTTTAATCCTAGCTTTTCCTTAAAATAGTTGTGGAATTTCAGGGCAAGTTGCTTAATTTATATAGCATGTATAAATATATATACATATATGATATTTATATATCTCTACGACTCTATCTCTGTCTATGCTCCATGTCATACATCTATATCTAGGTAGCTATCACACTGTGTAAGGCACAGTAGCAAGAGTTGAAATTCCAGAGTTTAAACTTTGGAATTGATAATCTGGTTGGAGGCAAGGTAATGTCACTTCCTAGCTGTATGTATTTAGGCAAATTGCTTGACTTTGAACCTCGATTTTCTCACCTACAAAATGAGAACAACAATTCCCCAGCTCATTATATCTGAGAAAATCATAAGAGCACAAACTTTTTTTTTTTTTTTTTTTTTTTTTTTTTGGAGACAGAGTCTCATTCCATCACCCAGGCTGGAGTACAATGGTGCGGTCTCGGCTCACTGCAACCTCTGCCTTCTGGGTTCAAGCAATTCTCCTGCCTCAGCCTCCCAAGTAGCTAGGACTACAAGTGCCTGCCACCACCCCGGCTAATTTTTGTATTTTTAGTAGAGACGGGGTTTCACTATGTTGGCCAGGCTTGTCTCAAATTGCTGACCTTGTGATCTGCCCACCTTAGCCTCCCAAAGTGCTGGGATTACAGGCCTGAACCACACCACGCCCGGCCAAGAGGACAAACTTATTATTGAGCAATTACTATGTGTTTTCCATGTGAAGAGACTGAGGCACCAAAAGATGAAGTAGTATATCCATAGCCACATAGCTATAGAGAGCAGTGTTGGGTTGCTAGGCCAGCTTTCTGACTCGAAGCCTACCTGCTGTACTACTCTGTTACTGTTTTTATTTTTAATTTTTATTATTTTTTTTTGTTTATTGAGACACGGCCTCACTTTGTCACCCAGGCTGCAGTGCAGCAGCGCAATCACAACTGGCTGCAACCTCTGCCTCCTGGGCTCAAGTGATCCTCCCACCTCAGCCTCCCAAGTGAAGTGACATCATTGTCTGGGCTAAATACCCCAGGTCATCAGGGCAGGGAAATAGAAAACCCGGGCAAACAAGAAGTGAGTTTAAGAGCAGAGGTTTAATAGGCAAAAGAAAGAGAAAGGAGATTAGCTCTGTCTCCTGCAGAGAGGGGGTGCCACCCAAGTGGGTCTTCCAGGTTTCATAGTGAAATGGCACGGGGTTTTAAATATGAGCTTGAGGAGGTGGTATCTGATTTACACAGGGCTGGAGAGATTGGTTGGACCAGGTGTGATGTTTGCATAGTGCGTGAAGAAGCTGACCATCTCACTCTAATCTTTTATTATGCAGATAGGTTCTCTACCTGGCTAGCGCCATATTGTCTGTTCCTTACTGTACACATGGTTTACAAAGTAAAGGGAAGATGGAGCCACCATGTTGAACATGCCTGGCCCCCAGGTGGCATTTGCCTATTGGCAGAGCTGCTGGCATTCACCTGTGCAAACTTCCAGCTTGCTTATCTATGTCTGCAGCTTGATTCTACAGGCTGCTCTTTGTTAGAAAAGAAATGATTTGGGGGCTGCTTTTTGTTAAAAGGAAACCTTACTGAGTACTCTTACCCTCACTATCTGCCTAAATAATTTCTTTCCACCTCCTGTATCACAAGTAGCTGGGACTACAGGCAATGCATCACCACACCTGGCTAATTTTTGTGTTTTTAGTAGAGATGGGGGTCTCGCCATGTTGGCCAGGCTGGTGTCCAACTCCTGAGCTGAAGCGACCCACCTGCCTCGGCCTCCCAAAGTGCTGGACTTATAGGTGTGAACCACCGTTTCCAGCCTGTTACTGTTTTTAAAGACCTCTCTGCAAATCTACATCCTGGGTGATGCTTAATAAGGGATTGTTTCTTTATCTCCCAGAACATTAGTGAGGCTAAAATGAAATAGCATTTTTACCCTTTAAAGTTCAAATATAAATTTTGCAAATATAGGGCATGTCAATTTTTTAGGATCTAAATTTTTAGAGTGGTTAAAATGTTAGTGAAATATTTTCCATGCTGGTGATATTATGTGCTCAATGTAGAAAAACTTTAAAGAATAAGATGATGAGTAAACCAAGATTATTCCTAATCTCTAGAGATAATAGAGTGATTGGAATTTTAGTGAAATAAATACATTGAAAAAATTTCCTTGACTCAACTGGGTGTGGTGGCTCATGCCTGTAGTCCCAGCACTTTGGAAGGTCAAGGCAGGCGGAGCACAAGGTCAGGAGATCGAGACCATCCTGGCTAACATGGCAAAACCCCATCTCTACTAAAAATACAAAAAATTAGCTGGGCGTGGTGGCAGGTGCCTATAGTCCCAGCTACTCAGGAGGCTGAGCCGGGAAAACGGCGTGAACCCAGGAGCGGAGCTTGCAATGAGCCAAGATCACGCCACTGCACTCCAGCCTAGGCGACAGAGTGAGATTCCGTAACAACGGAAGTATGTGTGTGTGTGTGTGTGTGTGTGTGTGTGTGTGTGTGTGTGTATGTATATATATGTACATATTTCCTTGACTCTCTCTTTTGGGGAGAGGGTAGTCCAAACTCATGACAGGTAACAACACTGTTTTTCAGGCCATGTGGAAAATTTATCTCACATCTTAAAATCAATTAGTCATGACATGTCTCATAGTGAAAGTTATAATCTCTGTGAAATGGGAAGCCTTAAGGAGGAAGGGAAAAACAATATCGGACAGGAGAAAATAAGGACAGAGTTCAGATTTTTGTTTGATCTCTTTTGGAATAGTAACAAGTAAATTTTTTCTTAGGTTTTTTGCATAGGTAATGATAATATCTAGAAGACCAAAGAGGCAGTTGGTGACATCTTTGAATGAAGAATTGTGAGCATTCTTGAGTTCTTGTCACTTGTGGGATCTCATACGTTTGTGGCTTTGAATCAAAGTGTATAGTTATCCTGGCATTTGCCAAAATACATCTTCTCCATCTGTATAATAGGATTGAAAAGAATAAGCATTGCTGGCTGGGCACAGTGGCTCACACCTGTAATCCCAGCACTTTGGGAGGCCAAGGCAGGCAGATCACCTGAAGTCAGGAGTTCGAGACTAGCCTGGCCAACATGGTGAAATCCTGTCTCTACTGAAATACAAAAATTAGCCAGGCATGGTGACATGAACTTGTAATCCCAGCTACTTGGGAGGCTAAGGTGGGAGAATTGCTTGAACCCAGGAGGTGGAGGTTGCCATGAGAAGAGATTGCACCATTGCACTCCAGCCTGGATGACAAAGTGAGACTCTGTTCCAAAAAAAAAACAAAACAAAAGCCAAAACAAACACTAATTGTCTATCATTTAAGACACTGAAATGAAGAAGATCATAACAGAGCGAAGCAGTTAGAGAAAAATGGAATTACTGTGAGCATGTTTTGAGATGTTGGCTTGCATATTGCTATGGATTATGTATATGAAGTTTCTGGAAGACTGGGCTGCTCCATACACTGGAGAGGCTGGCCTTTTGGGATACCATTTTACTAGGTTTATAACTGGATATCATCCATTGATTATTACTGATGGGAAAGACATGATTTTAACAGACTGGTAACTAACCATTTTTATTTCTGCTTTCTTCACAGGAATTTGAATAAAGAAAACTATGATACTTCAGGCCCATCTTCACTCCCTGTGTCTTCTTATGCTTTATTTGGTAAGAGAAGAGGGTGTTCTTCTGTATTTATTTACTAGAATATTTTCTGCTATCTTTCTACCCCACACCAGGGAAAGAATGGCTATTATTACTTAAAAAAAGATGATCTATCAAAATTAAGTTGTTGTATAGAATGGAAACATAGCTTTTTCCACTGTGATGTTTTTGATGAAATGGCAACAAATCACGTCTGCCCTCAACCAGGGGATGCATTTTCTTTCCAGCTCTTAAAAGCCAATACCAGTTATGGGAAATGTTGGAAACAAATCTATCTATGTATAGCTCAGGGAATCTGGAATGACATTGCACTGATACATGAATTAGTCTGTTTCCCTTAATCTTGACTTTCTTTTTTAAACTTTGTGCATGAAAACTTACCACCAAAACATCAAGAAAAGCATTTTCTCTATTTTCAGCCCTGCTCTGCTCTATACTTTCAGGCCTGTTCTGCTGTATACTTTTCTTTTCATCAATGGTTTAGAATTTTCTGGTTGTCTTTAACCATTTGTTGGGTTAACCCTATTGACTGACAGGCTTCTAGAGCTTGGAGCTGAATAGGAACTGGGGAGTCCTCACCCTTGACCTTGGGGTAAACAGTAGGTGCCTTTTTTTTAAATCTATGTGACTCCTGAAGTTCATAAAGGTTGCCCCCAAAATTGCTGTGTTATGAAACAAGATTATAAGATTTAGGGGAAGCATTTGCTTTTTTTTTTTTTTTTTTTAAAGAAGGAATATTCTAGATCCTCATACCTCAAACCTTATTTCCTTTCTTCTGGGATCTATAAATAATACATCAAATTGCAAGTCCCAAAAAATACCCTAGAGCTCACATAGTGACAGCGTGAAATGGAATGAAACTTGAAAACTATCAGAGCCTTCCTCCTGGGGGAAATCTTCAGTTCAAATTTTATGAGAGGCCTGAGTCCTCACAGCCTGCAGGTTTGAAGCCTGTCCCCAGGACTGTGGAAGGGCTGGATCAAACATCCCCATTTGACCTCTCTCCTCATCCCACCCCCTCAAATGCCCTTTGTCACCTATGTTATCCCAGGGTAGTGGTAATCAGACATGGTTTCAAACTCGGTGCCTCCACTACCAGTGATAGGAATTTGGTGAGTTACCTAAGCTTCGAACCTCAGTTTTCTGCCCTGTGAAATGGATCTAATAATAGTACTTGTCTTATGGGGTTTTGTGGCAATTCAATGAGATACTGCATTTACAAAGCTCTTGGATCAGTGACTGGCAGTTAAACACACAATAAACATTAGCTACTATAATTACTACAGCATTTTAAGTGTCGTGTCTACGTCCATATGGACCCTGACCTCCATGAAGAACGGACTATGTTTTTACCACCTTTGTAGATTCAGCACTGAGCACCCTGCTAAATTATTTAGTAATAATATCAAATTATTAGGTCTCATTTGCTTCTTGTCTGAGACGGGAACATGCATTTTTATTCCTGGATGAAAGGTGAAAATAAGGTTTCCTTCTCTACTCTCACCCCTGTGAGATTTCTATCTAGAGTGAAAATACTGCCCAACCACTGCTGGCAGCAGTGCATTGCCCAGGTGAGAGCCACAAGCACAGCTGTCTCTGGGTGAAGTCAGGGAGTGGGATTTCAGGGGTATTGAGAGGGAGCCACTTCTCCCTCCTACCTCTTTCCAACACCTCTTCTATGAATAATGGAAATTTGCTTGAAGAATCTTGCCTTCTGCATAGGGCTTTATTCAATAGAGGCATTAATTTACTTCAGACTGCGAGTAGATCTTTTCTTTTCCAAGAGATAGATTTATCAGAGGGTTGGAAACATAAACATAGCATGGATGTACTTCAGGGGCACCAAAGAGAGAATGAATAAGTGATCCATGGTTTGGGAAATGGTACTGACTAGGGAATCAGAGGAAACCAAGGCAGAGCCATCTGTTTTGGAGTTATGCCTGGGACTTCCAGAAGGAAGATGAGTTTGGTACAAAACTACATAGTCACTGCACTGAGCTCCTGATGGAGCTACCAGGTAGGTGAACCTGGCAATTGCACATGTCCTTTGGCCTGGAAGGCAGTGTAACAATGTGGTTAAGAGTTGGGGCTTGGTGGTCCAATGGCACTGGCTCCAGTCTGGAGGTAGCTCTATCTCTGAATGCTTTGCCTCTACTGTTGGACTTCTCTGGAGATACTTTCTTGAAAGGATTTGTCAGAAGAAATGGTGTTGTGTGGTGATCTAGTCTCATTACTGCCACATAAAAGATGCTAAAAATGACTTGAAGGTGGCAGTTCCATTCTCTTCCTTTCGCCTCTTTGTGCAAGATGGAAAATGCTATTCCCTCCAACTCCTGCATAAAATCGCCCTCTTGTCCTTTCACAAGTTTCCACCACACTGTCCTTCCCACTTCTGGAGAATGCGGCTTGATGATTCACAGTGTGCACATGCACTTTGAAATCTTTATAGCCCCAATAGCCATGTTAATTGGCAGGAAGAGAGATTTGTTGCCCTGATACGAGCACGCAACTTTGAACCCTGGAACCAAGACTTGATTCTCATTTTCTGATGGGTGAGTCAGCTTGTTCTTGTTGGAAAAGTGCAGTCTTGTTTGTGTGTGGCTAATGTAGTTTTCACTGGTGTGACTAACTGAAAGACTGACTGCTTGCTGACATGAGTGCAAAGCTGATGAAGATAGTTGGTTGCTAAGCAGCAGCTCCACAGAAAGCCCTGACCTCACTTAACCAACTATGGTGGTACCTGGACATCTATCTTGCACACCACCCAGTTCTTATGCCCTACCTTCTAGAGGAGTTGAAGGAACAGGAAAAGATGTGGAAAAGGAGTGAAAGGGAAGAAGAGCTCCCAAAGGAAGATAATCTTAGAAAGGAGGAGATGGGCTAGAAATCTGGCAAAATTACTTTGTGAGTTAAGAATGCATTTTCTTGGCTGGGCATGGCAGCTCATGCCTGTAATCCCAGTACTTTAGGGGGCTGAGGTGGTGGATCACCTGAGGTCAGGAGTTCGAGACCAGCCTGGCCAACATGGTGAAACCCCATCTCTACAAAAATACAAAAAATTAGCTGGGCGTGGTGGCAGGTGCCTATAGTCCCAGCTACTCAGGAGGCTGAGCCGGGAAAACGGCGTGAACCCAGGAGCGGAGCTTGCAATGAGCCAAGATCACGCCACTGCACTCCAGCCTAGGCGACAGAGTGAGATTCCGTAACAACGGAAGTATGTGTGTGTGTGTGTGTGTGTGTGTGTGTGTGTGTGTGTGTGTATGTATATATATGTACATATTTCCTTGACTCTCTCTTTTGGGGAGAGGGTAGTCCAAACTCATGACAGGTAACAACACTGTTTTTCAGGCCATGTGGAAAATTTATCTCACATCTTAAAATCAATTAGTCATGACATGTCTCATAGTGAAAGTTATAATCTCTGTGAAATGGGAAGCCTTAAGGAGGAAGGGAAAAACAATATCGGACAGGAGAAAATAAGGACAGAGTTCAGATTTTTGTTTGATCTCTTTTGGAATAGTAACAAGTAAATTTTTTCTTAGGTTTTTTGCATAGGTAATGATAATATCTAGAAGACCAAAGAGGCAGTTGGTGACATCTTTGAATGAAGAATTGTGAGCATTCTTGAGTTCTTGTCACTTGTGGGATCTCATACGTTTGTGGCTTTGAATCAAAGTGTATAGTTATCCTGGCATTTGCCAAAATACATCTTCTCCATCTGTATAATAGGATTGAAAAGAATAAGCATTGCTGGCTGGGCACAGTGGCTCACACCTGTAATCCCAGCACTTTGGGAGGCCAAGGCAGGCAGATCACCTGAAGTCAGGAGTTCGAGACTAGCCTGGCCAACATGGTGAAATCCTGTCTCTACTGAAATACAAAAATTAGCCAGGCATGGTGACATGAACTTGTAATCCCAGCTACTTGGGAGGCTAAGGTGGGAGAATTGCTTGAACCCAGGAGGTGGAGGTTGCCATGAGAAGAGATTGCACCATTGCACTCCAGCCTGGATGACAAAGTGAGACTCTGTTCCAAAAAAAAAAACAAAACAAAAGCCAAAACAAACACTAATTGTCTATCATTTAAGACACTGAAATGAAGAAGATCATAACAGAGCGAAGCAGTTAGAGAAAAATGGAATTACTGTGAGCATGTTTTGAGATGTTGGCTTGCATATTGCTATGGATTATGTATATGAAGTTTCTGGAAGACTGGGCTGCTCCATACACTGGAGAGGCTGGCCTTTTGGGATACCATTTTACTAGGTTTATAACTGGATATCATCCATTGATTATTACTGATGGGAAAGACATGATTTTAACAGACTGGTAACTAACCATTTTTATTTCTGCTTTCTTCACAGGAATTTGAATAAAGAAAACTATGATACTTCAGGCCCATCTTCACTCCCTGTGTCTTCTTATGCTTTATTTGGTAAGAGAAGAGGGTGTTCTTCTGTATTTATTTACTAGAATATTTTCTGCTATCTTTCTACCCCACAC
>NW_012114710.1:2973848-3007444 GCF_000951035.1 Colobus angolensis palliatus
AAGTCGCTGGGACTACAGGCATGTGCCATCACACCTGGCTAACAAAGCAGGCAGTCTGAGCATACAAGGATTTTTTTCTTCAGATAACCCTGTTCTGAAAGCATACAAGAATTTTAACTTAATTTTAGGTCAGAATTTTAGCTCTTTAATTTTGTTAAGACAATTTCTAAGGCTAGCCATAACACGATCGTGTATCTTTTTTTTTTTAAATTTGATCCTCCCATAAATACAAATAATGCAATCGTTTAGAAAGAGAGACCTCTAAAAAACTTTCAAATACAGTCTTTCTAATTTAAAGGATGCATCTGTTGGTCACTGAAGGTGAGAAATTCTAGAAACTTGAGTTTTTTTTTTTTTAATTTTAGAGATTTTTTTTTTTTTTTTTTTGAGACGTTTTTTTTTGTGTTGTCCGGGCTGGAGTCCAGTGGCCGGATCTCAGCTTGCAGTGAGCTGAGATGGTGCCACTGCACTCCAGCCTGGGAGACACTCCGTCTAAAAAAAAAAAAAAAAAAAAAAAAAGCATTTCCTTGCAAGTAACAGGAAATTTGATTTATTTGACTTTAGAGCATTTTAAATAAATAGGGATTTATTTTCCTCAGATAACAAGAAGTCTGAAGTAGGCAATCCAGGGCAGGTTTAGCAATGACATGATGTTGCAGAGACTTGGGCTACTTTCTCTTTGCTACACCATTATTTGAGCTGATTTGTCCTCTCAGGGTTCATCATGGCTGCCCCAACGGCAGACACAAGGTCCATTGTCTCAGTAAGAGCCACAGGAAGGGCAATGGCAGCCACAACTACCCTTTTTTTAAAATCAGGAAAATAGAAGCTTGACCACCCCCGATGGACTTCCCCTTTCATTTCATGAACCAGAACCGGGCCATCCTAGCTGCAAGTGAGCGTGGGAAAGGGAACACTTGGTTTAGCAGCCTCTGTGGTGGGAGGCAGCAAGGGAGAGGGTTTGGCGGTGGCCCAGGGGCAGCAAATCTAAGGTCCTACCACAACTCTGAGAACAGACCAAACTTCAAAGCCCCTGTGTTCTCATTCATTATTGCTCTTTTGCCAGACAAATCCAGCACCCAACTTAGTCAAGATTCCCCAAACTGAGGGATCCAGCAAAGACCTTTCTCTGATCACTGGCATATTGATGGCTTTTGGGTACTCTCAGCAGGGAGCAGTTTCCTTGGCAAGCGTGTGCTTGCTTTCCCTAAATAACTGGAAAGAAAATGGTTTTCCCCCAACCTAGTGGCACCTGGAAATCTGTCCTGCATACCCAGTTCAGGGAGTGAGAAGACTTTTTACTCTTTTGTTTTTATTGTCTAGCTCCAAAAACCATTGACTTGCCACATCATGCTTCTGATTTCAATCTCTTTCACCCCTGATTTCCACCACAAATGGGAAACCCAAAGACCTGCCCAGGAAGGAGAGAAGGCTAGCATGGGGATGAGACACTAAATCCCTGGTTCTAGAGGGTGCCCCAACATGGGTGCGTGACTGCCTGTCCCTTCCTGTTGGCACCCACTCCATCTGCCTTCACAGGTGCTGTTGTGGTGAGGGCTACAGTGATGCTCCCCATGTTCTGAGACTGGGAATGGTGGGAGTCACACTCTCATGCACATCTTGAGTGCAGCCCGCCAGCTTTCCCTCCAGGTTGTCTTGGCTATTTCACCTGCTCTGGTGGGTGCTGGTGCGTAGAGGCTGAGAAGGCCGGTTCCAGAGTTGCAGGTTCAAATCTTGCTTCCAGCCTCTACGTAGGCAAATAGTTTAACCTCTTTGGGTCTTAGTGTCATCACCTGTAAAACAAGGGTAACAATAGTAACTTCCTCCCAGAGGGTTGTTGTCAGGATTAAATGTGCTTAGGACAGAGCTCCACATGTACTAACTTAGCAAGTGTGAGTCACTCTTCTTACCATCCCAGCCACACTCACTCCTACTCCAGTCTTGACTTGGGTGTCTGCAGAGCCTGCTTAGCTTTCAGGTTTAGGGTCTTTGGATTTTAGAACCATTGTGGGGCTACTGCTTCAAGTAAACATTTTGTGCTTTTATTGTTTTTTTCTAAATGAATGTAAAGAGCTAATCAAATGTTAAAATAGTAAGCTTTGCTTAAAGTTATCATTCAAATTCAGATTCAAATTTGGCTAAAACTTACTGTGTAACTGTGCCAAGCAAACTTTGTACTAAATACATCTACATTTTCTTCCTCCCCCTTATAAATTCAAAACTCTAGAGTGCTGGCAATCTGCTATAAATGTCCTTATAAAATAAAAAGAGTGGAGGGAGGTTTTTTATGAAGCTGGAGTAAAAACATACAGAATTTAGAAGACAGTGTGGGATTGTGGAAGGCCATGGGCTCTAGTTCAGTTAGGCCTGAGCATGTGTGCTGTGTTAGCCTTTTTAAGCTTCATTTGTAATATGGGGATGTTAACATTCTTCTCATAGAGTGATTCTTGTCATCTCATATTCTTCTCAGATGTTTAAGAAAAGCAATGCAAAGGTTTATAACAAGCTACTTTGACGTGGTAGAGCTTCAACAGCTATTATACTCTTTTCTGTTTTGATCAGATTTCGGCCATGATAGAATCCTATGTTTCATATATTGGTGCTGGAAACCCTAATAAAATCACAAGTGACACACATTCATATAAGATGCTAATTTTCTCTTTTTTAACAGGCAACTGGATATGGCCAAGAGGGGAAGTTTAGTGGACCTCTGAAACCCATGACATTTTCTATTTATGAAGGCCAAGAACCGAATCAAATTATATTCCAGGTAAAAGCTACCCTTGATCACTGTCCTCTTGCTTTTGTATGCTCTCTTAGTGGACTTTTACTCCCTTATCTATTGTACAGCAGGAAATAAAATAAAGGTATGACATTCTCATTATCAAGAATGATTTCAGAAGCTAAGTTAAACAGAAAGATGAGTGGCCTCAGTATCATAAGAATTGTACCTGACATTCTATTTGGACTTCCTCAGTCATCTCTGGGATGAGTGCTCCCAGCCCTCCACAGGGAGCTTGGTGCCTGCAGGCTCTGCGTCTCCCCTAGAGTAGAAAGGAAGCCTGTCTCTGGAGAGGTAAATGACCATTCACCCTCGAGGTTGTCTGATCCAATGAGCTTACTGCTTCAAGTACTGGAAGATATGGCTTCTCTGGACTCAGTGCTAGAATGAGCTTTCTGGCCAGAGGCCTGCCTTTTCCTCACCACCTTCTCTAAGCCCCCACCTGGGCCATTGCCAAGGTGTGCTGGGAGGTGGATGTTTTGTTTAGTTAGATAACCATGAACAGTATCAGATGGAGTGGCAGTCTGCAGGTGGGAGTAAGGGAAGACACCTAAGTCCCATCTGAAGTGCTACTAAAGACACAGAAATAATCCTGGAAATGTAGTGGAGAAGGGGAAAACACTACTGTATTTACCACACATGCCCCGAGAAAGTCACTCGGCCCTGAAGTGATTGGAGGATGCTGATGAACCTCTTGGGGATGCCAGTGACCCCTCCCTATCCCATTAATCAGGGAAGTGGCAGAGGTTGCTGAGCTACCTTCTAAGGCAAGTGTCCTCCATTAACTGCCAAAAATTTACAGACGGCCCTCTGTATCTGTGGGTTCACGCATCAGCAAATTCAACCAACAGAGAATCCAAAATATTTGGGAAAAACAATAAAAATAATACAAATGTAAAAATACAGTATAACAATCATTTATATAGCATTTACATTGTATTAGGTATTATAAATAATCTAGAGATGGTTTAATGTACGTGGGAGAATGCACGTAGGTTCCATGACCATAATACACCACTTTAAATAAGGGTCTTCAGCATCTGTGGATTTTGGTATCTGCATGGGTCCAGGAATGATCCCCCACCGATACCAAGGGACAACTGTATTGTGCTGGACATTTCCCCTCCACAGAGGAGAGGCTGAAAGCTGTCTCTCCTCCCCTTTCTTTCACTGGTACCAGCTTAGGGCAAAGGGCCCCTGAGTAAGAGCTAGCAGGAGCATGCTTGCGTGTCTATGCAGCCCGGTGAGGTAGGGTCTTATAAGGGGCCTCCACCTCTCCAGTCAGGGAAGTCAGGGCCTGAGGAAGCAGTGAATGTGTTGAGAGGAGTTAACTTGGTGAGGAACAGAGGGAAGAGAGCTTAGAAAAGGCCCGGCATGGATGGCTGCCCTCTGCCAGGAGAGGGCAGGGGACATACCGAGGACTGGCAAAAGGCCATGCAGCTAGGGAGGGTGGAGCCAGGAGGAGCAGGTTGGAGAGGAGGCCACAGAGACAGGGAGGATGCTGACTCTTAAGGATCTTGAGTTTTTCTCAAAAGCAATGGATCTGAATCAAGACTCCATTGAGAAAATGTCACTCTGGCTACAAACTAGAGGAAGAAAGAGAGGATTCAGGGAACTGGCTAGGAGACTCTGGCAGGGGCTCACACAGAGTTGAGTTACTTACTTTCTCTCACAGATTTTCTTTTATTAATCATGTACGGAGTGACTACTGTATATACCAGGTGCTCTGCTGAGTACTGGGGATATGGGATGACCCCGACTCCATCCCTGCCCCAGTGAGCTTACCAGCTAGTAAGAGAAAACTAACAAGGAAACAGACACATGCACTGAAGGTTCTCATGGGAGGCTGGTGGGATGTGGAAGGGGCAGAGGGTAAGTGAAGAAAGAGTGACTGATTTTTATTTATGTTTATTTTTTAATTGACAAAATTGCATATATTGCGTACAACATGTTTTGAAGTATATATAGAGAGAAATGACTAAATCAAGCTAATTAACATATGCATTATCTCACTTATCTCTTTTTTGTGGTGAGAACACTTAAAATCTAAGAATGATCAGTTTCAAGTGAAGATGGTAGTGAGTGAACAGAAGAGGTTTCATTGACCCCTAAACTGAGTATTCAAAGATGAGCAGGCGCTCACAGTCGGGAAGCAGGTACTGAGTACAGGATGGGAAAAAGCCTGGGGGTGTGCACTTGTCAAGACAATGACAGCTGGCCTGTGGGCCAGAGTCTAGGGTGGGAGACAGGATGCAGTCGGAGGTCTGCATGCCTGCTGAGGTCAGCATGGGCTGGACTGGCCCTTCGTCCTATAGCAGGTTGCAGGGTGCTGCTGGAGTGCTTCAACAAGGAAAAGCATAACTAGATTCGTGCTGTAGAAGCTTACTGTGTGATCACTCTGAGTGTAAGCTGAAAGGCGGTGAGCCTAGAGGTTAAAAGGATCTTAGAAAACTATTTTCAATAGTTCAACGGGAAGTGATGGAGGCCTGGTTTGAGTAACTATAGAGGTCTGAATGTTGGTGTCCCCACAAAGTTCATAAGTCGAAGCCTAATCTCCAATGTAATAATATGAAGAGTTATGGTCTTTAGTAGGTGATTAGATCATGAGGGCTCTGCCTCTATGAATAGGATTAGTGCCCTTATAAAAGAGGCTTGGGGGAGCCTGTTTGCCTCTTCTGCCATGTAAGAACACATGGAAGGTGCAATCTGTGAGGAGTGGGCCCTCACCAGACATTGAATCTGCTAGTGCCTTGATCTTGGATTTCTCAGCCTTCAGAACTATGAGCGATATACTTCTGTTGTTTGTATGTTACTGAATGAGCACAGGAGGTGAAGGAACAGAAAGAAGGATAACTCTTAGGTCTCTGGCTTGCTTGACTGGGTAGTTAGTGGTGTCACTGAGTGAGAAACAGAGAGAGTTTAGAGATTTAGAGAAAAGTGAATGAGTTTTAGGCTTGTTGATTTCAAGGTTATCTGTGGGGCAGCCAGGTGGAGAGGTCTAAGAGACAGTGTTAATATGGGTCTGAAGATACAGATTTGGGAGCCTTCCTCATGTAGGTGCCAATTGAGTGCTTGGGTGTGGCATAGACGCCTGTCTGTGGTGAGTTATCTCAACTGCCCTTAGGGGCTAGCTGAGTGATAAGCCATCTGGAGAAAAGAAAAACAACAGCCAAACAACAACAACAACAACAACAAACAGATATGATTGAAAAAACCAACTGCACAAATATGAAATCAAAAGTTTTCTGATACTTGTCTTTAGTATTTGGGACAAGAGGAAGGAGTGGAGACTGTGGCAAACTGAGAGTAAGTCAAAAGGGGATAGGCTCAATTTAGCTCCAGACAATTTTCACAAGTTAGAATTCGGGTACTACTGTACTAGATTTTATCATTTTTCTAGAAAAGCCATAAAATTTTATATTTATATAAAATTCACTGATATAAAAAAATTGGCATAGTTTTTTTTTTTTTTTTCTAAATTACAAGCTAAATAAAACATATTTGTGAAACAAAGTTTGTGGCTACTTCTGAGATTTCTGTATGAAAAGACTCAAGGTCAAAATAGAGTAGGTGTTCTGTGAGCACAGGTCCACACTCCATTGAAGGGAATCAGGATTGTACATAGATGCAACCTTCAACTTACAAGCTTTACAACTGACAAACATTCAGACCTAGAAACTGTTTGGTAGGATCATTCCAGAGTCCCTGAGGATACTAGCCAGTAAAAATCATTTCTTGGGCTGCTCCATGTGTTTTTTGTTTTTCTGTTAGCCATGCTGCAAAGTTATCCCTTCTTGGCAGGAAATGATAGCCTGGTTATCATGCTTCAGTGTTTCTTCTTTATAGGTGTGTGTGTGTGTGTGTGTGTGTATGTTGGGTTAGGGTGTGGGGTTGGGATGATGGAGTAGTGAGTAGAAGATGAAGGGGATTTTCTTTTTAGAATCACAGAAGCTTCACGCTAGAAAAGACACTGGAGACTTTTGGTACCGACCGCTTGTTTTAAAAATGGGGAAACTGAGGCTTAAGTTAGTTAATGGCAGAGCCAACAATAGAACACAGGTCTCCTGACTTCTAGTCAAGCACATTCTGCTCTCTCCGTCTTTGTATGTGGAAAGAATGCAGCAAACCCAGCCTCGGTAAGATGTGCTCGGAGCTCTTTGTTTCAGTGGTGGGGAGGAGGTAGGTGTACAGGTCCTCTCATCCAGCACCTGGACCTACGGAGGCATGAAGAACACTCATTGCCCCATGAGGTTGGTTCTCGGGTTATTAATATATCCTCAAAAATAAAATGAACTGAACCACCATAGACTTATTTCACTGAAGATTTTTCAACTAGTGCCAGCTCTGTACTCACCAGGGGCTTCCAGATCATCAGACAGTGGGATATAAATCTGAGAGAGGTCTTTTTTTTTTCTCATTTTTAATGAGATACAGCCCTAAAAATTCATGCCTCTAAAATTCAGTAGTTTTTAGTATCTCAAAAGATGTGCAAATATCACTGCTATCTAATTCCAGAACATTTCCATCAGCCTCCAAAAGAAATCCTATGCCTATTAACAGTCACTCTTCAGCCTCCACTCCCCTCAGCCCCGGACAACCACTAATCTACTCTTGGTCTCTATAGATTTGCCTGTTCTAGACATTTCATGTAAATGGAATCGTACAACATGTAGCCTTTTATGTGTGACTTCTTTTATGTACCATAGTGTTTTAAACATTCATACATGTTGGTAACATGTACCAGAACTCCATTCCTTTTTATGACTGAGTGATATTCCATCATATGGATATATCACATTTTGGATATCCATGTGTCACTTGATGGACATTTGCTTTTTTTTTTTTTTTTTCCATTTATGGCTATAATGAATAATGCTGCTATGGCTATTCATGTACAACTTTTAATGAGTACATGTTTTCGATTCTCTTGGATGCACGTACACTCAGTAGTGAGACTGGTGGGTCAAAGTTAATTCTGTTTAAACTTTTGAGAAACCACAAACTGTTCTTCAAAGCAGCTGAACCATTTTACATTTTCACCAGCAATGTATGAGTTCCTATTTCTCCATATCCTTAGCACTTGTTATTATCTGTCTTTTTTTTAATTATAGCTATCCTAGTGGTTGTGAAGTGGTATTTCTTTGTGGTTTTGGTTTATATTTCCCTAATGACTGATGTTGAGTATCTTTTCATGTGGTAATTGACTATTCATATATCTTCTTTGGAGAAATATCTATTCAAATCCTTTGCCTATTTTTAATCAGGTTATCTTTTTATTATTGTAAGAATTCTTTACATATTCCATATACAAGTTCTCCCTTATCAGATATGATTTGCTGCAAGTATTTTCTTACATTCTATAAGTTATCTTTTCACTTTCTTGGTAGTGTCCTTTGAAGCACAAATGCTTTGAATTTCGATGAAGTTCAATTTATTTTGTTATTGTTATTTGTACTTTTGACATTATATGTAAGAAACCATTGCCTCATTCAGGGTCGTAAAGATTTATGTCTCTGCTTTCTTCTCAAAGTTTTATAGTTTTAGTTATTCTATTTAGGTCTTTGATCCATTTTGAGTTAGTTTTGTGTATGGTATAGGGTAAGGGTCCAACTTCATTCTTTTGCATGTGGATATCCAGTTGTTCTAGCACCATTTATTGAAAACATGATTCTTTCCCGCACTGAATTATTTTAGCATCCTTGTCAGAAATCAATTGAATTGTTTCTGGACTCCCACTTTGATTCCATTAATCTATATATGTTTATGTCAGTACTGCATTATCTGGAACTATACCTTTGTAGTTAATTTTGAAATTAGAGAATGTTAAGTCTTCCTACTTTGTTGTTGGCTATTCTGAGTTCCCTGTATTTCCGTATGAATTTTAGGATCAGCCTGTAAATTCTACAAACAAGGCAGCTGTAATTTTGATAGGGATTGTATTGAATCAGTAGATAAACTTGGGAAGTATTGCCATCTTAACAGCATTAGATTTTTAAATCTGTAAATATGACGTGTCTTTCCGTTTATTTAGAACTTGTTTAATTTCTTTCAACAGTGTTTTGTAGTTTCCATTTTATAAGCCTCGTATTTCTTAAGTTTATTCTGAGATATGTTATTCTTTTTGTTGTGATTGTAAATGGAATTTTAAAAATATCATTTTTGGGCTGGGCACCCTGGCTCTTGCCTCTAATCCCAGCACTTTGGGAGGCCGAGGCGGGCGGATCACGAGGTTAGGAGATCAAGACCATTCTGGCTAGTACGGTGAAACCCCGACTCTACTGAAAAATACAAAAAACTAGCTGGGCCTGGTGGCGGGTGCCTGTAGTCCCAGGTAGTTGGGAGGCTGAGGCAGGAGAATGGCGTGAACCCGGGAGGCAGAGCTTGCAGTAAGCTGAGATTGTGCCACTACACTCCAGCCTGGGCGACAGAGCGAAACTCCGTCTCCAAAAAAAAAAAAAAAAATCATTTTTGGGTTGCTCTTTGCTAATGGATAGAAAGATTGATTTTTGTTTATTGACCTTTTATTGTGAAACCTTATAATACTTGTTTATTAGCTGTAACAGTGTTTTTAGGTTCCTTATAATTTTCCCTATATAAAATCAACAACAAGTGTTGGAGAGGATGTGGAGAAATAGGAACACTTTTACACTGTTGGTGGGATTGTAAACTAGTTCAACCATTATGGAAAACAGTATGGCGATTCCTCAAGGATCTAGAACTAGATGTACCATATGACCCAGCCATCCCACTACTGGGTATATACCCAAAGGATTATAAATTATTCTACTACAAAGACACATGCACACGTATGTTTATTGCGGCACTATTCACAATAGCAAAGACTTGGAATCAACCCAAATGTCCATCTGTGACAGACTGGATTAAGAAAATGTGGCACATATACACCATGGAATACTATGCAGCCATAAAAAAGGATGAGTTTGCGTCCTTTGTAGGGACATGGATGCAGCTGGAAACCATCATTCTTAGCAAACTATCACAAGAAGAGAAAACCAAACACCGCATGTTCTCACTCATAGGTGGGAACTGAACAATGAGATCACTTGGACTCGGGAAGGGGAACATCACACACTGGGCTTATCATGGGGAGGGGGGAGGGGGGAGGGATTGCATTGGGGAGTTATACCTGATATAAATGATGAATTGATGGGTGCTGACGAGTTGATGGGTGCAGCACACCAACATTGCACAAGTATACATATGTAACAAACCTGCACGTTATGCACATGTACCCTAGAACTTAAAGTATAATAAAAAAAAAAAAAAAAAAACTAGGATAAACAAGCCAGTTTTTTTAAATGAGCAAAGGACATGAATAGACAGTTTACAAAACAAAAAATATGTTCCATTCACTTATTAAAAATAAATGAATGAATACACATAAAAAAAAAAAAATCATGGCATCTATGAACAGTGATAGTTTTACTTTTTTATTTCCAATCTTTATGCCTTTTATTTCTTGTTCTTGCCTTATTCCCCTTGCTACAATCTCTAGTATAATGTTAAATAGAAGTGGCAAGATTGAGTATCCTTATCTTGTTTCTGATCTTATGGGGAAAGCTTTCAGTCTTTCACCTTTAAGTACAGTGTTAGCTGTGGGGCTTACTTAGGTGTCCCTTATTAGACTGAGAAGTCACCTTGTATTCCTGGTGTGTTGAATGTTTTTATCATGAAAGTATGATGGATTTTGTCAAATGATTTTCTGCCTCTATTGAAATATGTGGTTTTTCTCCTTGATTGTATCAATATGGGGTATTACATTAATTGATCCTCATATATTGAACCAGCTTTGTATTCTGGGATAATTTCCACTTGGTAATGATACATAATACTTTTCATATGTTGTTGGATTCAGTTTGCTAGTATTTCATTGAAAAATTTTGTGTCTATATTCAAAAGAGATACTGGTCTGAAATTTTCTTGCATTGACTTTTTTCTGGTTTGGGTATCAGGATATTGGCCTCATAGAATGAATTGAATAAGTGTTCCTTACTCTTCTAGTTTTGGAGGAATTTCTGAAGGTTTGGTGTTAATTGTTCTTTACATATTAGGTACATATTCTTTACATACTAGGTACACATTCACTAGGGAAGCCATCTGGTTCTGGGCATTTTTGTGTGTGGAAGGTTTTTGATTACTAATGCAGTCTCTTGTTATAGTTCTATTCAGATTTTCTATGTGTTCTTGAATCAGCTTTAGTAGTTTTTGTTTGTCTAGAAATTTGTCCATTTCATCTAGGTTGTCTAATTTGTGGGAAAACAATTGCTCACAATATTCTCTTTAATACTTTCTGTTTCTATAAGGTTAGTCGTGGTGTGTCCTGTTATATTCCTGATTCTAGTTATTTTCACCTTACCTCATTTTTCTTGGTCAGTCCAGCCAAAAAATTTTCACTTTTGTGGATCTTTTCAAATAATCAGCTCTGGTTTTGTTGACTTTTCTCCTGTGCTCTTATATTCTCCATTTCATTAATTTCCACTCTGATCTTTATTATTTTCTTCTGCTTGCTTTGCTATTCTTCTTTTTCTTGTTTTTTTAAAGTAGAAGATTAGGTTATTTTGGGATTTCATCTTTTTTAAGTATAAACATTTACAGCAATAGATTTTCCTCCTAGTACTGCTTTATCCGCATCCCATAAGATTTGGCATGCTGTGTTTCTTTTTGTTTTCATTTATATCAAAGTATTTTCTAATTTCCCTTTTGATTTCTTCTTTGACCTTTGGTTTTTAGAGTATATTGTTATTTCCACATATTTGTGATTTTCCCAAATTTCCTTATATTATTTTTAATTTTATTCAAGTGTCAAATACTTTGTATAACTTCAATCCCTTTAAATTTATTGAGACTTGCTTATGGTCTAACATATAACCTATCCTGGAGAATGTTCCATGTGATTGGCTTTTGTTGGGTGGAGTGCTGGGTGTCTGTTAGCTTCTAATTGGTTTACAGTATTGTTCAAGTCTTCTGTTTCCTTATTGATGTTCTATTATTTAAAGTGAAGTCTTGAAATCTTCAATTATTACTGTTGAGTTATTTGTTTTCCTTTCCATTCTGTCAGCTTTTCTTGTGTTTTGAGGTTCATTGATAGGTGCATCATATATGTTTATAATTGCTATGGTTTCTTGATAGATTGACACTTATATCATTATAGAATATCCTTTTTTGTCTCTGAAAATTTTGTCTTAAAGTATGTTTTGTCTGATAGTAGTATAGGTTAATTTTATTCTCATTTTGAAGGATAGTTTTGTTGGATTTACGATTCTTTCTTGGCTACTCTTTTTCTTTCAGCACTTTGAATGTGTCATTCCACTGCCTTTTGATCTCCATGGAAAATCAGCTGTTAATTTTATCACTTTGCATGTGATGAGTCTATGCACTTTTAAGATTCTCTATCTTTCAAATGTGTATGATGTGACTAGGTTTGGATTTCTTTGAGTTTATTCTATTCGGAGTTCCTTGTGATTGTTGGATATATAGATTCATGTTTTTCTTAAATTTGTGAAGTTTTGGGTCATTCTATCTTCAAATAATCTTTTTTCCCCCTTTTTCCTTTCCTTCTGGAACTTTTATTATGTATGTGTTTGTCTGCTTGATGGTGTTCCCACGTGAATAAAAATGGGAATCTATTCATTTTTATTCATTTTTTTTCTTTCTGTAATCTCTATTAATCTATTTTCAAGTTTACAAATTCTTCCTTCTGCTAGCTCAAATCTGCTTTTGAACACCCTCTTATGAATTTTTACTTTCAGTTATCATCCTTGTCAACTGTAGAATTTCTAATTTAAAAATTTCTATTTTTAATATTCTTTATCTGATGAGACATTGTTTTTAAGCTTTAATTCTTTAGAGATGATTTCCTTTAGTTTTTGAATCTATCTAAAATAGATTTTTAAAAATATTTAGTAAATCCAACATCTGGGCTTCCTCAGGGACAGTTTCTGTTGACTTAACTTTTTAATATTTTTGTACATTTCATAATTTGAAAACTGAACATTTTAAATAATGTGATGTGGCAACTCTAGAAATCATATTTCTTTTCCCGGAGTTGGTTGTTGATGTTGTTTGTTTGCTTAGTGACTTTCCTCAATGAATTCTGTAAAGTCTGTATTCTTTGTCATGTCTGGCCACTGAAGTCTCTGCTCAGTTAGCTTAGTGTTCAGCTAATGACTAGATAGAGATTTCCTTAAATGTCTTAAGCCAGTAAGTCTCCTGGCATTTACCAAGGGGCACTGTGTGCATGTTGGGACACAACCTTCAACTACGTGATAGGCAGTTTACAACTCTGCCTTCGCTTTTACTTTCTGCTTATGCAGAGCCTCCAAGTCAGCCAGAGGTGAGGGATAGGTCCTTCTCAGGTCTTTCCCAGGCATGCATGCAGCCCTGCTCATGATAGTGGCCTTGTAGATTGCCAGGAATATATTAGAGATTTTCAAAGCCCCATATGGACATCTCATTTCCCAGCTTTCCCTTTTAAGTGTTTTGGTCAGCTGCTTTCAACTGTTATCACAGCCTGAGGCCTCTGCAATGTTGAACAATTGCTGATGGTTGTTTTCAACAAATGCCCCAGGGGAAAAATTGTGTGTAGTGTGTGAATTCTGAGTCAGGTCAAATGAAGATAAGCCTTATAAGTAGATGTTCCCAGGAAAATGCCAACAGGATATCTAATGATAGTTCTCTGGTGATGGAGCTTTTCGGAAGCTACAAATGCTTCTCACCCTCTCCATGGTACTGTGGTGTGAGGCTGTTGCTCTCAAGGCTACTTCAGGTCTTAGGAAAGGACCATGGGATTAGGGTGCATAAAAACACCACAAAGCTTGGTTCTCGCTGATATTTAGTAGTTTTTTTTTTTTTTTTAATAAACATTCCTTGGATTTTGCAAGCATCTGGTTAATTTCACATATTCTGAAAAAATGATATTTACAATTTTTGCCAGTGTTCTCGTTGCTTTTATGGAGGAGCAGTTTTCTGCAGGCCCTTACTCCACCTTTCTCACTGATGTCCAGGTCTTTTTCTTAAAGCACAAAATAGCAACATGTTCATTTATTATATAAACAATATCATATCAACAAACAAACATGCACAAAAACTTTTTAACTTATAATCTTACCCATTTAACACATCAACTGTTCTTGTATTTTCAATTCCATTTCTTACCTACTGACATGAATTCTTTTGGTACTGTTACAGTCTAGATTTACTCTCAAATTTACTTCTGTTACTTTACATCACTGTTTCTTATGTTTCTTCATAATTTGTAGAATGAACATTTTAATGATTAATATTCTGTCAAGGTCATGTGCCATAATAATTTCACTGTCCCTTTTATGATCCTTTAGGAGTTTGCAACCTTACTGGTGTTATAAATAAAGTTACTTACATTACAAGCATGTACTTGTTTGAAAAAATATTTCCTTAGGGTAAATTCTGTATAGTAATGTTTGCTATCAAAGGCTATAAACATTTTATGCCTCAAGTTATTTCTAAAAGGATTATAGGAATTTATATTTCCATCAGCAATGTTTCTTTATATTGATACTAACATAGATATTGTTTTTAATTTAATAAAATATATAAAAGTATCTTAAAACTTAAGGTTGAACAACTTTTATGTTTTCTTAGTTTTATGTGGATTTTCTGTTGTTGTGGTCTTAAAAGTGATATAGCCATATCTATAAATATGGTGGTCAGTATTTTCTTCACTTCTGAAAAATTGATTATCATATGGCATTTGCATTAAGTTGAAGCCACTTATAAATTGTTTTCCTTAACATTAAGATGTCTGTTAATCTTTGTCATGATTTTTAGAAGTGCTAAATGACATATTTTATCCTAGCAAGAAATCTACCCTTTTAATGCCTCTTAAAAGCTAGTAATGTCATAGATTTCAGATATTACCAAAAAGTCCCTTTTAACCTCAGCTATAATTTAAAGCATCAGTGACTTTTGTCAATGTATTAAATAATAGTATACAGTTTCTTGAGGAAAATGTATGTTGAATGTTACACAGTTATTGTGCAAACAAACTTTTAGAAGGTACTACTTTAAAAGTTGAGGATTTCTTATTTGGTAATTGAACCAATGAAAATTTTACCTGAAATTGGTGACTTTCTACAAATTCCACAACATTGTTTTTTCCCTTACAACCTAATCTGTTGTTTTTGCTTTTTTCCCCAGTTTAAGGCCGATCCTCCTGCTGTGACTTTTGAATTAACTGGGGAGACAGACAACATATTCAAGATAGAACGGGAGGGACTTCTGTATTACACCAGAACCTTGGACAGGGAAACAAGATCCACACACAATCTCCAGGTAAATTGAGACCAGGTGAAGGGATCTAACTCCAACCTCTGCGAGCACCCTTTGTTCTGAAAGTATCACTGGCATCTTCCTCCCTTGCATAGAATCCAGTTACAACTTTCCTTACATTAATGGCACACTTTGCAATCCTTATATGTCCATTTCTTACCAACTACAGAGAGGTGTGGCAAACATATCCTTTTCCTTAGGCTTTTTAACCAGAGTAACCCCACTTACATTGCCAGGACCCTCTGATGGCATTACTTATCCAAGTAAGACCATGCTTAGGTACTTGGATCAAAAGTCAGCACATCTGTGATACTTCACTGGTATCTGCCTGCGGCTCTTGCATTTGCTTGGGACACATGAAGAAGGCTGCATCGGTGCTAGGATGGAGCTACTTCGGGCATTGGAAGAAGCAGAAGGAACCAATAGCCAGAAGCTGACTAAAAAGATCCTTCTCCCTCTCTTTCTCTTTTAGTTTTCACTGTTGGTATCTAAATACCTAGGAAAGGCAGAGAGCTAACTATGGAAAAAAGAGTGAGATAAAAGCTTTCTGTCTGGTATTTTGCGGCAGGCCTTGCAGGTTGACCACCATAATGGCTCTGGAAGAGAACCCAACACTTTCATATTCTCGGGGGTCGCAGTGCTCTTGTTTCATGGACTCCAGCCATCCAGAATAGATGCATGTTCAGTGTCCAAAACACCCTGCTGATTGAAAGTCACCGTCATTATTAGTCAGGCTTAACTGATACAACCCCTATTTTAGCAGCTCCCAATTTGGGCTTTTGTGAGTTCTTTCTATCCTACAGTCACCAGGCCATTGGTTCTTTGAGTTCTAATTTCCTTCAAATGATTTTTGGGCATGTGACATGAAGTTCAGTCTCACCAACATGGTTTCCTTTTCCTCAACATCAGGTTGCAGCCCTGGATGCTAATGGAGCTAGAGTGGAGGGTCCAGTCCCCATCACCATAGAAGTGAAAGACGTCAATGACAATCGACCCACGTTTCTCCAGTCAAAGTACGAAGGCTCAGTAAGGCAGAACTCTCGCCCAGGTAACAGGCAGGGGCCAGAGATATTTATGGAAAGATGGAAGGGTGTCAGGTGGAAGGGGCAGACTTGTGTGGCTAACGGCTGCAGCTGTCACTCAATAAGCACTCTTACCCACATTTCATACTGATCTGGGAGGTGTTTGACTATCTCTATTGCTCCAGAGCACTGTCTCTCAATGTTTCAACACAGCACTGTGTATTGACATCTTGGGTCTGATCATTCTTTCTTTGGTCAGATGCTATTCTGTGCCTTGTAGGATGATTGGCAGCATCCCCCTGACCTCTATCCACTATGTGCCCCCTGCCAAGTTGTGACAATAAAAATGTCTTCAGGCTTTGCCAAATGTCCTCTGGTGGGTGGAGGGCACAAAATCCCAGCATTTTGGGAGGCCAAGGTGGGAAGATCACTTGAGCCAGGAGTTTGAGAGCAGCCTGGGCAACAAAGTGAGATCCTGTCTCTACAAAAAATAAGAAAGTTTGCTAGGTGTGGTGGCGCATGCCTGTAGTCCCAGCTACTTGGGAGGCTGAGGTGGCACAATCATTTGAGCCCAGGAGATTGAGGCTGTAGTAAGTCATGATCACACTATTGCACTTGGTCTGTGCAACAGATGAGATTCTGTCTCAAAAATTGCCCCCAGTTGAAAAACACTTTTCTAGGGTGATCTTTAAGATACTTCAGAGCTCTAGAACACTCTAGAAAGGTGAGATTACTCCCTTGTATCTTCTCAGGAACCTCCATTGATATTGTCAATGGTGGTTTCCAGCTCTTTTTTTCTCTTACATCCCATCTATGGCTCAGCCCTTCTCTATGCTACATTGACCTTCCACCTTTCACTTCCACAAGAGCTCTTCATTAAGGAGTGAGTGTGTCCAGCAGGCATCTAGAAAGGAGCATCACCTCATAAGAGTTGCACAAAACATAAAGGAATATTAGACTTCAGAGTCTCAGAAATATAGTTATAGCTATCAACATTTACTGTATTAGAAATTTTAAAGATATTCATTTAAAATAATACTAATCAAGACTTGGGGCCGTTTGCATAATTCCACCATCAAGCTTCACTTCAAGTTACTTAATCTTTTCCTTCTCTTTCTTCAACGCCTGCCTCTGAGAATTCCGGGATAAAATTCACTTCACTTTATTACGTGGAGTGATGTCCCTGTCCCTGAGGCTGCATACCAAAGACTCACACAGACTCTGCTAAATGTGAAGCCTCCAGGCCATACCATTTCTATCTTCACTAATAGAATCTGCTAGAGAAGTGGCTCTCAAACTTTTTGGTTTCAGGACTTGTATATTCTCTTAAAATTTACTGAGGACTCCAAATAACTTTTAGACACGTGGGTTATATCCAGTGGTGTCCTGGTAAAGGCTTAACAGCTATTTTTCTGGGGGGACAAAGCTCTGATTTGTAGAATTTTCCAATTTCCATGTTACAAATACTCCTACCATGGCCTATTTCAAGTATCATGGTCTATTTCAAGTACCATGGCCTATTTCAAGTGACCATTGGTGTTAATAATTGACACACAACATTTCTGAAAATTCAACAACTGAGTCTCATGAGGTGTCTCTACTACATCACTGGTTGTATCTATCAACATTTACTGTATTAGAAATTTAAAAAAATTATTAATTCATTTAAAATAACACTAATCAACATGCTTTAATGAAAAATAATTGATTTTAAAGACAAAAATAGTGAGAAAAATGGCATTGCTTTAATCTTTGCAAATCTCTTTAATGTCTGGATTAATAGAAAACACTTGGATTCTCACGTCTTGTTTCTACATTCATTCTCTTGCCATGTGCTAGTTGAAGTATACGAAGGAAAATTAGCCTCACACAGATATGCAATTGGACAAGAAAGGAATATTTTAATAGTATTTTCAGATAACTGGACATTCTTTAGCACTATACCCAAACTCAATAAATTGTGGTTTCTTAAAGATTAGTTGCAAAGTGAAATCAGTATCAATACCATATTTTCCATTCTTTTACACTAAAAGTCATTAAATTATCTTGTACTTTAAATGGATCTTTTACACATACCTGACCTTTAGCTTTACAGAGTGCTTGAACAGTTTCAGGGACCCTTAGAGGTTCTTGGACCAGACCTTGAGAAACCTTATTTTAGGGAAGGGGAGTGGGATAAATATTCATTTCCCCACTGGTGTGAATTGTCATACCTTTCCCTATTTTATCTCCACTTCTTACATGGAAGAAGTAGCTATGGTTGGTTTGGGTTTCAATTAATATCTTTTTTTTTTTTTTCTGGTTATGTTTTGTTAAATAGGAAAGCCCTTCTTGTACGTCAATGCCACAGACCTGGATGATCCGGCCACTCCCAACGGCCAGCTTTCTTACCAGATTGTCATCCAGCTTCCTATGATCAACGATGTCATGTATTTCCAGATCAACAACAAAACGGGAGCCATCTCTCTTACCCGAGAAGGTATGTTCAGGGGTGCCCTGGTTGGACTGTCTCAGTCAGAAAAAGGGAGTTGGGTCTGTCTCTTCCAGAGATGCTTCCTATTCCCTTCTCTCCTACTTCTCATAGGATCTCAGGAATTGAATCCTGCTAAGAATCCTTCCTATAATATGGTGATCTCAGTGAAGGACATGGGAGGCCAGAGTGAGAATTCCTTCAGTGATACCACATCTGTGGATATCATAGTGACAGAGAATATTTGGAAGGCACCAGAACCTGTGGAGATGGTGGAAAACTCGACTGATCCTCACCCCATCAAAATCACTCAGGTAGTACCCAAGCCCAAGTAACACTGAGAGCCAGCTAGAGAAATGGCTTCACTTTGTAGAGACCCACCATAAAGGTCTTCACTGATACCCTTATTAGATACATTTTTGCAAAGCATGATTATAAAGCAAATTATATAGCCTCTGACCCCGAGTCACTGGACTTGACCATGCCTCATGGGCAGGAAAGTTGGATGCAGATATTGTGTTAGGCCATTTTTGCATTGCTATAAAGAAATACCTGGCCGGGCGCGGTGGCTCAAGCCTGTAATCCCAGCACTTTGGGAGGCCGAGACGGGCGGATCACGAGGTCAGGAGATCGAGACCATCCTGGCTAACACGGTGAAACCCCGTCTCTACTAAAAATACAAAAAAATTAGCCGGGCGAGGTGGCGGGCGCCTGTAGTCTCAGCTACTCCGGAGGCTGAGGCAGGAGAATGGCGTAAACCCGGGAGGCGGAGCTTGCAGTGAGCTGAGATCCGGCCACTGCACTCCAGTCCGGGCGACAGAGCGAGACTCCGCCTCAAAAAAAAAGAAATACCTGAGGTAGGTAATTCGTAAAGAAAAGTTTAATTGGCTCATGGTTTTGCAGGCTGTTCAAGCATGGCTCTGTCATTTGCTTCTGCTGAGGGTCTTGGGAAAATTACGATCACAGCAGAAAGCAAAGGGGGAGCAGGAGCATCACATGACGACAGTGGGAGCAAGAGAGTTAGGCGGGAGGTGCCACACACATTTAAGCACCAGGTCTCCTGTGAACTCAGAGTGAGAACTCACTTTATCACCTAGGGCATGGTGCTAAGCCATTCACAGGGGATCCGCCTCCATAATCCAATCACCTCCCACTGGGCCTCACCTCCAATACTGGGGATTACATTTCAACATGAGATTTGGAGGGGAAAACATTCAAACTACATCAGATATATACTTTTGCTTTCAGAGAGAACTTCACTCACCCTTACCTTAAAAGTGGACAGCAGTGACGTTTGTTGTTCCCTGTTAACAGTGTGGGATATGGCTGCCCTGCAGTGGGTCATATATGGTGCACATATTGTATGAATGAATATGGTTTAATTTGGGGGTTGCAAATAGTTTTGAAGGGCTGCTCATTCTTATTGTGGGAAAAATCTTGACCCAATAGACTTGTCCCATCATAGGCTGAGGGACAGAGATAGGACTGGCTAGGGGTAAAAGGATCATAGTAGGGAACCTTTCCCCTTGGAAACTCCCCACACCTAGCATCCTGTCTCCTGCGTGTGCCTCTCCCCTCTGTTCAGATGCTCCTACTTCCCCACCTCCGTGGCATGTGCTCTCCTCACCCTGGGCCCCTTCCTACCTTAGCTCCTGGAAATTCACTCTGGACTCCACCCAGATCTGATATTTTCTGGAAGCCCAGGAAATTCCTCCACATGAAAGCTGTGGGTTAGTAGGAGATCCCTGGATTTGGAAGCAGATTAACAAAATCATATTCCTGTTCCATTACTTAAATGACTGATCATAAACAAGTCATTTAACTATTCTGAGCCCCAGTGTCTCATCAATAAAATAGGGATAATACTTCAGTGTTTTGTGAAGATTAACTGTGATAGTATCTGTAAAAGTAGATAAAATTATTAGATATTAAAAGATCTGAAGAAGTACTAGTCTGTAGTTCCCCTAAATTTTTTTAATGCTACTATTGTTAAGGGGCCCTGGAATGGCCTATTCCATCATATTTATTGGGATGGGCCCAGGGACATTTATTTATTGAATGTTGAATTAATGAACTTCAACTTCACGAGGGAAAAAAAAGGAAGAACAGCAGGAAGAATTCTGATTTCCCAGTTAGAAAGAAAGCATGTCAACACTCATTACCATGAGGATTTCCCATTGGTGGCCTAGACTAAAGTCTTCGTAGCTGTTATTCAAGTTACTCCTATAGGGATTTGTAAATGCTGCAAAGAACTCATGCTTGGTTGACTTGAGGCTGCCAAGAAAACATTCTAGAGTGTCTACCCAATTTTCAGGCCTGGAAAAAATGCTCTGGGTGTTCTGAAACCCAAAAGGAGAGAGGGAGAGGAGGAGGGAGGGACGGAGGGTGGGAGGAAAGGGAGGAGGGGGAAGGGGGGTAGGGGAGAGGAACTCAGGCTGAATTTTTAGAACACAAGAGGAGCCCACTTTATAACCAAGCAGGTAGTCTTTGCGTGGACAATGCATGATGCTTAAATAATTAGCAAGGGACAAAGTTGCTTCTGTGATACCTTCCCAGGCTGCTCTGAGAATAGTTTATTGTGAAAATTTCAACTAGCAGTAGGACCTTGGGCAAATCACTTAAATTTTTTGTGCCCTAGTTTCTTCATTGTAAAATGGAGATAACAGTAGTCTGTACTTCAGAGGACTGTTTGGAGATTAAATGAGATAACACATAAATATGTTTAGAATTGTGTCTGGCATGTGGCAAACTCAGTAAACCTTATTGATATATCAGACCAGGCTCTGTCTATATAGCAAGTAGATTGGTCTTACTTGTGTTATTTTTTATTTTTGTCAGGTTGTTTACAAACAACCCTAGGAGTTGGCAGTTATTCTCATCCCTGAAGTCTCTGAGGCTAAATATTTAGGAAAGGAATGTCCTTATTTTTGTATCATTTGTCTTACTTAATGGCATGGAGAGGATTTCAGAGTGGCCTCTATTGCCCCTGTTCATCTTCATTGGTGAGTGTTAGATGCTCACCATACATCACGGCTTGGTCCTCAGACACTGCCAACTACAAAGTACATTTTGTTTCTTAACTTGATGGTTCATGGATAGAAAGTTTTCACAGTCAGACTTCCAAAAGCAACCCTGTAGAGGGTTTGTGAGGAATTGCTTTAGAGAAGAAACATTTCCTGGTGTGCTTTTTTCGAGCAATATAACTTGGTGGGGCGGGGGGGGAACAGGCTTATTTTAGGTTAAAAGTGAAAAATATAATTCAGTTGTTATAAGAAACCACAGACATACAAGGTTGTCAGAGATTTCAAATTGAGAACCAGAAAATTATTTCCTTTCCAGTTCTCTCAGTCCAAATGTAGCTTTCCTCACAACTGACTTTGGGTCCTGTAGGTGCAGTGGAATGATCCCGGTGCACGATATTCCTTAGTTGACAAAGAGAAGCTGCCAAGATTCCCG
This sequence comes from Colobus angolensis palliatus, assembly GCF_000951035.1. NCBI lineage: Eukaryota > Metazoa > Chordata > Mammalia > Primates > Cercopithecidae > Colobus > Colobus angolensis. Next base: position 2,995,906 of record NW_012114710.1, read on the forward strand.
TTTTCAATTGACCAGGAAGGAGATATTTACGTGACTCAGCCCTTGGACCGAGAAGAAAAGGATGCAGTGAGTAAAAGAGAATAATTTCATAGACGACAAGACAAAGTCCTATGCCCATCTACAGTTGAGAGCAAAATGGATTTTACTTTAAAAAAAAAAAAAACATTTCAGACTCCAGCATATTATTGGTTTTCAAAGACATGATAATTTTCACATAATTTTGACCCATCTCATTTTTTTTGTCTCCCAGTTCTAAGTGAATTAAAAATAAGGGAGTAAATGACATAGAAATGAAACAGCGATTTCCTCTGCCTTTGGCAGAGGGTGGTGGGTGAGTCTTGTCTTAACTCTGACTTTTCTGTTGTAGTATGTTTTTTATGCAGTTGCAAAGGATGAGTATGGAAAACCACTTTCATATCCACTGGAAATTCATGTAAAAGTTGAAGACATTAATGATAATCCACCTACATGTCCATCACCAGTAACCGTATTTGAGGTCCAGGAGAATGAACGACTGGGTAAGAAATGAGAGCTGCCTAATGCTGTTTAACTTCCCTGCATTTCTGTCCTCTGCTGGGTAAAATGTGAGCAGGAGACCTTACTGGGAGTCAATAATCCATGCCTTCTATAGCATGGAGGTTGACTGTACTTTGGGAGTCATGTAGGGACCGTATTTGGGGTCAAACGGTATCTGGATAGTATTCTTAAATTGGTGCTTTTATAACTATCACTAGCACTACTACCATTATCACTATTATTATCACCCTTACCACTATCATTAGTATCACAGCCACCTACACTAGTATCTTATATACATGTATATAGGCATATCTCATTTGCAGGATTTCCCCATACATTATTTGACCTCTAATAATCTCATTAAAGAGATAATCTCATCACATTTGCCAAAGAATTTAAACATTTACACCCAAAGTCAGACAGACACCCTGCAAGAAGTAAGCAATACCGGTGGAAGTAGACTTTTGGCCCTTGGGCGCCCCTCTCTAAGAAGCTGATAATATAATTCAAGAGGCTGCTAGATGAAGTCAAGTCCCACCTATTTTTATCATTTTTGCTTTGCCTTGCTGTTTTCTTTTACTGTGTCCTAAGATAGCTTTTTAGTTTTTGTATAGGAACAACTACTGTCATAACATTATAATTTCTGGGAGTTTTATGGCTTCTCTGGTTTTGGGACAATGCTTGTCTATTTCCCCCTTGGCAGTGAGCCCCTTGACTGAGCAGACTGGCCTTTCTTGAAATGTTTTGTTCTGCTGTGCTGTGTACGTTTCAGAGGCTTTACAAGTGTAGCAGCCTCACGACTATCATTTCTAGAGCTTTGCTGCACTTGTGGGCAGATCCTCCTATGCTTTGTGGACGGGCTCATATTTTCTTTTGGTTCCTCCACTCCTCACCTCTTTTGGTTCCTCCACTCCTCACCTCTGACAGAGTGGGTGCCTTCCCGGAGGCTTGGTGGGTGCTGCTGGAGTGGCTTGCTCACACTGCTCATTACTTTTCTTCTTGCTGTCAGGTGTCATGTGGCTACCTTTTGTCAGTGTGTTCTGTGTCACTGTGTTCTGTGAAGGTCCTCTCTGTTTGATTTTTTTCAACTCCTGCCACAACAGGGAGAGTTAGTGCCAGCTTGAAGGATTTCAGTTCATTATAAGGAAGAATCTTCTCACAGTCACAATTGTGTAACAATGGAATGTGTAACAATAGCCAACAAACACGTGTGCCATCACCTTCTTGGGAAATCTGGGATGTTCTGTGACACTGAATAAAGGTGGAAAATCTTGACAACCTTTCTTGACCTGGACATGACACTTCAAGCCTCTTTTACGTTGGGCCAAACATGTAGTACATTTGTTACCTATTTCTGCAAAACAGATTGCCCTAAAGCTTGGCAGCTTAAAACAGCAAACATGTATTATGTCACAGTTTCTGTGAGTCGGGAATCTGGGTGAAGTTCAGCTGGGTACCTCTAATTCAGAGAGTTCTGAGGGAGAGGGAAAAAGTACAGCAGAGCAGGAAAGGACAGGCAAGATGGAAGTCAATCTTTCTATGACCTAATCTTGGAAGCGAGCCCATCACTTTTGCCATTAGAAACAAGTTGCTAGGCCCAGCCTGCACTCAGCAGGATGGGGTTATGAAAAAGTACAAATATCAGGAGATGGGGGTTGCTGGGAGACCTTTTAGAGGCGCCTACCTCATCTGGGAAGAGGACAGTGCTGGTTTTCTTAGACTGAAGAAGTCATTGTTGTTAGAATAAATTTTGAAGGGGCTCAGCACGCTAGTTGCCTCTCTAAAGGTGAGAATTTGTTTCGTAAAAATATTTCAGAGTCTTTAGTGGACCAGTAATTCTTATAAATCAACTGAGCATATTCTATGTATGTAACCTGAAGGAGGTACAAGACAATGCTCCTGCCTTGTGGGGACTTACTGTCTAGCTGAGCTGACAGGACATGAGTAGGTGGAAATATTCACAAATTAAACCTTGATAAAATACTGAATTAGGCCAGGTGCAGTGGCTCATGCTTGTAATCCCACCCAGCACTTTGGGAGGCCAAGATGAGCAGATCACTTGAGAAGAGTTCAAGAGCAGCCTGGCCAACATGGCAAAACCCTGTCTCTACTGAAAAGAAAAAAAAAAAAAAAACCTACAAAAATTATCCAAGTGTGGTGGTGCACGCCTGTAATCCCAACTACTTGGGAGGCTTAGGCATGAGAATTGCTTGGACCTGGGAGGTAGAGATTGCAGTGAGCTGAGATCATGCCACCGCGCTCTAGCCCGGACAACAGAGTGAGACTCCATCTCAAAAAAAAAAAAAAGAATTCTCCAGTGTATTTACATTCTCCGGTTTGGTATCCTGTGGGACTTGTGTCCCCATGTCTTAGCAACACTAACATTTATTCTTGAATCCCACTTGCCACCAAGTCTTATGTATTCACACAGAAAATTTAGACTCTTATAAAAGCCCCACCTCCCTAAATATTTCTGCATATTTCCAAGATATGCTACATATAGTCCTGTATCAGTTTGAGCTGCCACTTGTTCCTGGCCTCAGTCACTCAGAGACATGGTTCCTTTCACTTCCAACTGATCCACAAGTCCTCATGGTGCCTCTGGCAGCATGGAGGTTTCCTGTGAGTGAGAGGAGGACAGTGTCCTCAGTTTCTTGCTCACTTGCTGAGGGGATAGAGCTATGGCAGGGCTGCGGAGACACCAGAGGACCACAGAATTTAGTAAGACACTCTTTCATCCCAGCACACAGATACTTTTCTTGCAAGGGCATATGCATGCCATATGCACTAGGTACATATTCTCTCCTGTCCTGTTTCTTCTGATGGTCCCTGTATGCAGCCCATGAGACACATCTGCATGTGTCCAGCTCTACTGTAGACATAACATAGGTACTTTCTTTTTCCTCCCCCAACCAAAACCAAAAAACCTCTAAATTTCCATATGTGTCAGTGGATGCAAACTGTGTCAGTGGATGGGTGAGAGAGTGCAACTACACAAACGGGATGAATTCAAGTTTGAGCTCCTACATGGGATTCTTGCTGCATATAAAATGACGCACAATTCCCACCTCCCAGAGTAGGATGGTCTGGAACCTGTCGGAACTTGCCCAGAGCTGGGTGCAGAACCAAGTCGTAGCCACTGGCTTGTAGAACTCCCTAGACTGAAACCCTGACAGGAATAAAATACTTAGGACCACAGACTACAGCATGGCAGAGAGGATCCTGCCTGGTCTCTGCCCTGTGTTATCTTTGGTGTAGAGTCAGTCTCTGCAGTTGTTCCATGAAGTTGCTTAGAGGCAGTCTAGGGTTGGCTTCTCTTTGTTTAGTGATACCATTTGCCGTGTGTATTAGTGTCCTAGGGCTACGGCAACAAATCACCACTGACTTGGTGGTTTAAAACAGAAATCTGCTCTCTCCTAGTCCTGGAGGCTGGAAGTCTGAAGTCAAGGTGCTTGCAGGGCCGTGTTCCCTCCAGAGTCTCAAGGGGAGAATCTTTCCTTGCCTCTTCTGGCTTCTGTTGGCATCTGGTGTTCCCTGGCTACTTGTGGCAGCCTATCTCCAACTTCTGGCTTCCTCCTCCAGATCATTTCCTCCTGTGTGTGCATCTCTGTGTTTCCCTTCTTACACGTGCACCTGTCATTGGATTTAGGGCTGCCTCTAAATCCAGGATGATTTCATCTCCAGAGCCTTAACTAGTGATATCTGTGAAGGCCCTATTTGCAAATGAGTCCCATGCTCAGGTTCTGGTAAACATGAAGTTTTGGGAGGGAGCACTAGGTGTTACAGGCTGAATGTATCCCCCATGCCCCCAAAATTATATGTTGAGGTCGTAACCCTGTGTTCTAGGCTACATGTTCCCTCTCCTCCAGATTCATAGGGTGAAGTTTTAACCCCTAGTACCTCAGAATGTGACTATATTTGGAGATAAGGTTTTTAAAGAGGTCATGAAGGTAAAATGTCCTTACGGTGGGCCCTAATCCAGTATGACTGGTATCCTTATAAGAGGAAATGTGGTGGACATAGGGAGGTTCAGAAGGAAGGTGCTGTGAAGGCACCAGAAGGAAAAGACAGTCACCCACAAGCCCAGGAGAAGCCTCGGAAGAAACCAACCCCTGCAACACCTTGATCGCAGACTTCTGTCCTCCAGAATTGTGAGAAAATAAGTCTCTGTTGTTTTATCCGTGATACTTAATGACAGCCCTGGCTGACTAATACACTATTCAACCCATTACGTGATAGGATGAGAAGAACCAAAATAAATCTAAGAACGTTTGTCTGCTATCCCGAGTTATTCATGGTGTTTTCTAGGAATGTGCTTATTCAGCGAAACTATTTTAATTACATGGAGCCTGTAATGGTTGGATTTCCTTCTTTCCTTCCTCATAGGTAACAGTATTGGGACCCTTACTGCACATGACAGGGATGAAGAAAATACTGCCAACAGTTTGTTAAACTACAGAATTGTGGAGCAAACTCCCAAACTTCCCATGGATGGACTCTTCCTAATCCAAACCTATGCTGGAATGTTACAGTTAGCTAAACAGTCCCTGAAGAAGCAAGATACTCCTCAGTACAACCTAACGATAGAGGTGTCTGACAAAGGTTAGTATCACTCCACTGTCTTGAGTGCAAATCATTGTTTTCCTTCTAGCTATGACTTACTTGCCTGCTCTAATGTCTGGTATGTTATAGAAGGACGCCATTTAAACCTTCTTTGCTTCCTTTGTGAAACACACATAACACAGAGATAGCTGGTTGAACATTGTAAAGGCCAGAGCTGCAGCTCAGGCACCATTGTTGTGTTGGTTTGGGTCCTATGAGAAGCAGATGCCAAAAGGAGATTAAATATACAAGGATTTTATTGGTGGGGAGCTGTGAGAAAAAATTGCAGAAGGGCACAAAGAAGCCTGGGAGAGTCATCAGACCGAAATGCAAGCCTGATGCCTGACCCTGAGTGAAGGGGAGATGGAGAAGGAAGGCTGGTGAGAACATCCTAGACTAGAACAGTCTGAGGAAAGCTCGGCACAGCTGTTGGGGAGTCTAAAGGTGGCTGTCAAAGGAATTCATTGTCTTTGAAAACGAGCCTTACCATTGCTGCTTTTCTCAGTCACTGGCTGTGGACAGTCCAGAGGAGGTGAGGTCTCAGTGTGAATGTGGTAATAGATTCCACAGCACAGCGGTAGGGCCGTCCTCAGTTCACATCCTGTTGTTGGAGGTCTGCCAGGCACATTCTGCAGACCATGATCACAAACAGGAAAACTAATTGCATTTCCCAATTCTTGCTTTCAGACTGAAAGGGCTCTACTGTAGGAAAGTAGAGGAGAAGCGCATCTTTTGGGAAGCTCTGTCTTATCCTATCAGCTTCTAGGTGGCCATTTGAGAGTATCAGGAGACATTCTTCCCTATACTCCTTACACAATTGCAGAGCAAGTGGTTCTTAATCTCTGTTGGGTCACAAGAGCCTTTGAGAATCTGATAAAAACTATCCATTCTCAATCAGTTGCACACATTGTTAAACAAATATGCACAGACACACAAAATACATGGATTCAAAGAGAGACTCATTTCAAGGACACTCACCCTCCTAGAAGGTCTTTTGAGTTAACTTGTACTGAATCTTCGATTACCATATAATTCAGTAATTGTTCTGTTGGCTGACACAGGTATGGAGAACAAACAAGAAACGTTTCACACTATGCTTCATGTTTCTCTCCTTGGCAGGGATATTGAGATACTAGGCAGAAGCCAGGTTTAGTAGGGCCCCAATGCAGAATGTTTGAAACCCAGTAATTTGACAAATATTAAGGCCCTAATATTTGTCTAGCATTATTGTAAGAGAGAGAATAGATGTAAGTATAATAAATCTTCCCTATCCACGACAAGCTAACAATTTCACACTCTCAGCAGTCCATTTTTTCAGCAGTTATTCCACATTTACCTATTTGAGGCACCATGCAAGGTATTGGGGATTCTATCCTCAGGAAGCACTCATTCTGGTGGAGTGGACATGTGAGTTAGTAAATTGCAAGGAACCGCACAAGGTAGCCCATGAAGGAAATAAGTGACTCAGTGGAGGAAGAGAACAGGTACAGCTTTCTGGAAGAGGTGTCTCTGAGCTGGGCTTTGAAGGATGAATATGACAAGTTACAAAATCATGTAGGGCTTATGGGAGAGTGGGAATCCATGTGGAAATGCATGGGGACCTGGAGCAATTTGAAGAGAGAGTTTAAAGTGGGAATCAGATTACAATTGTTTATTTGCATGAGTAAATCTACAGAAAATATGGACCAGATGATAAAATATATTCAAATACGTGTGTGTGTTGATACAACTAAACATTCAACTGTGCACTACAGAAAACTAGAGACTGGGTTATAATGAACACAGTTTTACATAAAACCAAGGAAGGCCTTTTACCCAGAAAGGCCCACTGCTGGCCAAACAAGGTGCGTGCAGAGCAGTGAGCCAGTGGGTTCCGGGTTTGGGACCACTCCAGTCTTCAGCCATTCTTGTTGCCTACAAACCTTCTGAGGACCAGCCTTAACTTCAGTCAATATCCACTTGGTTGTAATTGGATTGTTAATAGATTCTGTCCCTGGGATCATCTCCAGTGCATTGAGTACCTGCTCTAAACTACCTGGGAATATTAATCAGGATCCCAGCAGGAAGTGGAGGCTCCCCTCAAAGAGTTTAAAGAAGGGATTGTTTGCAAAGGTTGTGGGCAGGGTTAAGGGAAACCAACAGGACGTGTGAAGCACAGTGAACAGCATTTTCTGCCCTAAAACCCGAAGAAGTCAGGGAGGAGAGCATACCCCAAAGGAGTAAGGCCTGTGCCTGTCACTAGAAGAGGGCTGTTGGCAACGGGGGTGTGACACCCCCAGCCACGTTCTTTCTGTTCTCCCTCCAGTCTTTTGCCAGGCCTCCCATTGGCAGAACCCAACTGTTACCCTTAGGGTGAGGATGTGCACTGATGCAGTTCATAAGGTCAGCCCCTTGGGCTACAGAGCACAGACAGAGGAATGGATGGTGGCTGCAGAGGGCAAAGGGAGCCACTGGGTTTGAATCCTGGCTCCATCACTAGTTAGTTTGTGTGATCCTGGTCAGGTTACCTGAACTTCTCTCTTCCCTGGCTTCCTCATCCGTTAATTAAGTGGGAATGACAATAGCACTATATCATGAAGTTACCATGAAGATGAATACCTCGGGAAAGCAATACTGTTGCTGTTATCTAGAGGCCACTAACAATTGTATTGTGATGAATACATCAGTTCTGTTATTCACATTTTACAGATAAACGGAGTGAGGCACCCAAGCTCTCACATATATGCAAAGTGGCAGAGCCAGAGTCCAAACAGTGAATTCCAAGCCCAGAGTCTTAACCATTATGTCTAACCATGGTTAGAACAACAGCAACCCAACAAAGAACCTGTCATTTTATTTCTTGTTCTGTCTCCCCCAGGCATCCTGTCCCCACCTGCACTCCACACACATTTGGAATCTAGCTGAAGCTGCTATCTGCCTAGGTCTTGGAATTGTGAAACCCATCCCTGAAAGCCTGGGTGATTTCTCCAGGGATCCAGGAGCTACCTCTGTCCCCATCTTGCTTCCTGCAGGCTGGGTAGCCAGACTCTTGTGAACAGCCAATTGTGCCAGTTCCTCCCTTACTTAGAAGATAGCAGGCCCTTGAACCTCCCCATCATAGTAGGCAGAGCAGATGTAGGATGGACGTGTTCAGACAAGGAGAGACAGCCACTGGGATGCTCAGAGAAGGCTTTCTGGAAGGATAGTTTTGCTCTGGACTTTGAAGATTACCTAAGTTTCACTAGTCAGAAAAAGACTGCTTCACAAAAAAGCCATCCTGCTCAGGAACAACCCGTACGTAACTTTACTTAGGAGGACAGCAGGTGGACAGCAATGAAAAACCCAGAAAAATCTCTCTTAGATCTGTCTTTAGCCACCCTGCCCCACACATAGCGACCACTTGGGTACAGGTGGGAAGCAGAGAACCCACTCTCTGCATAAATTGCATGTAAATTGCAAAATTGTGGCTATGGCTGTCACTTCACTTGCCAAGTATTTTCTTGTGGATTTCTGATTTTAATGCATGATTTTCAGTGAAAATTTCTATGACATATGACTTCGGTTTTCAGATTTCAAGACCCTCTGTTTTGTGCAAATCAACGTTATTGATATCAATGATCAGATCCCCATCTTTGAAAAATCAGATGTGAGTAGTTGTCATTATTTGTTTTTTCTTTACTTTGTTCATTTTACTTGACCCTTTCTTCTGGGATAAAGACACGACAGTAGCTAGGAAAAGTGCCAGACTTAACAGGTAAACTTGGTCAGTGCACCAATAACCCAGAGGCCATCTTCGGTGAAAATCTTTGGGGAACAATAACACTATGATAGGTGTCTGGGAACATTTGTTTATAAACTCCTGCCAGTAGCTCATTTATTCCAAGGGCTGCTTAAAAACAGCAACCACAATCTTTGTCAAATTGAAAAAAGTTGAATGGCGGCTTGCAGTTTGTCATTACATATTTTTGTGTATTAGGACAATAAATAGATTTACTGCTAGGTCTCAAGCACTTTTAGTCAAAAATTTAATATTTGGAATATTGGCAATTTAATTTGTAATAATTGGGTAAGAGGAAGAAGAAAAAATTAATCTATGACTTAAGCCAAAGAAAAATGTGTCCAAGACATTTGAGAGAATTCTAACTGGACAGAAAGAAAAAAGTCAATTTAGAACCTCAAGAAAAATGCAAATTACTATTTTCTTATCATTGATAGGGCGTTCAGACTTGGTGATGACTTTATCATTGTTTCCCTTAGGAGGGAAGTCTCTATTTATTTTGAAGGAGCAAGAAGCCCATTTGACTAGACTGTTATGTCATTTTTGAAGTCAGTTATAAGGCAGCCCAGAGCCTTGTGATGATGTTCATAAATCAAAATAGGGACAAGGCTGTGACAAAGAAAGGAACTGATTTATGAGGGGGATAGGGGTGGGAAGAGGTGTGAGTGGATATGTCTTGTATAACAGGCACTGAGGTTCAGCAGGCATCAAATAACCCATTTCTTCTCAGCCTCCATTCTCTTGGGCATTTGATCCTTTGCTAACTTTGTGACCTCCTTGCCTTTTATCGAGACAGTGTTTTTTAGATTGAGGGTAAGAATCCTGCACTTGAGGTCTCAGAGCTTAAATACTTATCTGGCGACAGAGAGAGTGAATCTGCTTCTTTCAATGCCGTGGTCCTCTCTCCTGATCCCTACTTAGAACCCTCTTTAGAATCATAATGCCAAGAGAGACGATCTGGGGGATTTTTAGCGGAGTGGGAGATGGTCTAGGCCAGTGTTCAAGAGCACAGGCTTTGGAGTTGCACAAACATGGCTTTGAATCCCAATCCTGTGACCCACTAGCTGTGTGAACCTTGGTGGGTTTAACTTCTCCAAGCGTTTGCTCCTCGTAAGTGGAGATGGTAACATAACTACTCCATAAGATGTTTTGTTGCTTTCCTTTACTGAGCACTTACTACGTGCCAAGAATTTAGGAGCTTTACGTGCATTGTCTCTCTTAATGCCCACAGCAAACATGAAGTAGTTTCCATTACTATTGTCTTCATTGGACAGATGATGAAACTGACAAAGAAGTGAAGTAACTTGCTTCAAGCCACCCAACTAATAAAAAGCAAGCCTATGATTCATATTCAGGCTGTTTAACTCTAAAGTTCAAGCTTTTAATCAACCTCCATTCATTGGTTGATTTAAGAATTGATTAAATAATGTATATAAAGTGCCTACCACCTGATAGATACTCAATACATGGTGGCTATTTATATCATTACTACTACAATAATTAAGTTATTAAACAAATTGGATATAGAAGGGGGAGTTTGTTTTAGAATCCTACCAGTAGCTCTCTGAGATATTGTGTTCTTTGGTACAATGGATATCGGCTCATGAGTATGACTGATGTTAAAATCCACTGCAATATATTCATCAATAGGAAAAAACATGCCCCATGAAGATTGATGCAAACTATGACTTGTGTCTATTCTGAAACCAGAGAGATAAGTTTGTCCCTTGGCTTTGATGACAACAGACCTTCTCATTGTTTCCTTCTCCATTTTCTCCTTAGTATGGAAACCTGACTCTTGCTGAAGACACAAGCGTTGGGTCTACTATCTTAACCATCCAGGCCACTGATGCTGATGAGCCATTTACTGGGAGTTCTAAAATTCTGTATCATATCATAAAGGGAGACAGTGAGGGACGCCTGGGGGTTGACACAGATCCCCACACCAACACCGGATATGTAATAATTAAAAAGGTAAATAGCCCATTTATTTAATATAACTTGTCTTTGTTTGTGGGTTAATTTACTAATGACAGTGTGAGGATCTATAAGCAGAGGTGATGTATTAGCAGCCGCTTCTCAGGCATGGCGATAGGTTCCTGGATGCCTGGATTCCTCTTAGTCATTCCTGTCTTCCTGACAGACGTAAAGTCAGGATTCTAGACCTGGCTCTGTTGCTAGTTAGCCAAGTAAATTTTACAGGGAGGTAATGTCACATAAAATATATAAAATGCAGGATGAACAACTTTTTAGTATAAGTGTGTTCCATGCAATATTTGGGACACACTTATACTAAAAAGTTGTTTGTTATTTATCTAAACTTCAAATCGAACTTAGTGTTTTATGTTTTTATTTATTTTTATTTTTTTTTTATTATTATACTTTAAGTTCTAGGGTACATGTGCACAACGTGCAGATTTGTTACATACGTATACATGTGCCATGTTGGTGTGCTGCACCCATTAACTCATCATTTACGTTAGGTATATCTCCTAATGCTGCCCCTCCCCTCTTCCCCCAATAGGCCCCAGTGTGTGATGTTCCCCTTCCTGTGCCCAAGTGATCTCATTGTTCAATTTCTACCTGTGAGTGAGAACATGTGGTGTTTGGTTTTCTGTTCTTGCAATAGTTTGCTGAGAATGATGGTTTCCAGCTGCATCC
>NW_012114710.1:3011521-3032741 GCF_000951035.1 Colobus angolensis palliatus
AGAGTGTTTTCCAACTTGGTTCCATTTTCCCTGTCACTTTCAGGCACACCAATCAGACGTAGATTTGGTCTTTTCACATAATCCCATATTTATTGGAGGCTTTGTTCATTTCTTTTTACTCTTTTTTCTCTACACTCCTCTTCTTGCTTCATTTCATTCATTTGATCTTCAGTCACCAATACTCTTTCTTCCAGTTGATCGAGTTGGTTACTGAAGCTTGTGCATTTGTCATGTAGTTCTCGTGTCATGGTTTTCATATCTATCGGTTCTTTTATAGTTTTCTCTTCATTGATCATTCTTGTTATCCATTCATCCATTCTTTTTTCAAGGTTTTTAGTTTTTTGCAATGGGTACATAGTTCCTCCTTTAGCTCTGAGAAGTTTGATCAACTGAAGCCTTCTTCTCTCAACTCATCAAAGTCATTCTCCATCCAGCTTTGTTCCATTGCTGGCGACGAGCTGCGTTCCTTTGGAGGGGGAGATGCACTCTGATTTTTTGAATTTCCAGCTTTTCTGCACTGTTTTTTCCCCATCTTTGTGGTTTTATCTGCCTTTGGTCTTTGATGATGGTGACATACTGATGGGATTTTGCTGTGGGTATCCTTTCTGTTTGCTTGTTTTCCTTCTAACAATCAGGACCCTTAGCTGCAAGTCTGTTGGAGTTTGCTTGAGGTCCACTTCTGGATATCAGCAGCGGAGGCTGCACAAGATAGAATATTGCTGAACAGCGAGTGTTACTGATTCTTGTTCTGGAAGCTTCGCCTCAGAGGTGTAACCAGCCGTTTGAGGTGTCAGTCTGCACCTAGTTGGAGATGTCTCCCAGTTACGCTACTCAGGGGTCAGGGACCCACTTGAGCAGGCAGTCTATCCGTTCTCAGATCTCAACCTCTGTGCTGGGAGAACCACTGCTCTCTTCAAAGCTGTCAGACAGGGACATTTACATCTACAGAGGTTTCTGTTGCTTTTTGTTTAGCTATGCCCTGTCCCCAGAGGTGGAGTCTACAGAGACAGGCAGGCCTCCTTGAGCTGTGGTGGGCTCCACCCAATTAGATCTTCCCAGTGGCTTTGTTTACCTACTAAGCCTCAGCAATGGCAGGCGCCCCTCCCCCAGCCTCCCTGATGCCTTGCAGGTAGATCTCACACTGCTGTACTAGCAATGAGGGAGGCTGCATGGGCGTGGGACCCTCTGGGCCAGGTGTAGGATGTAGTCTCCTGGTGTGCCATTTGCTAAGACCCCTGGTAAAGCGCAGTATTAGGGTGGGAGTTACCTGATTTTCCAGGTGTTGTGTGTCTCAGTTTCCCTTGGCTAGGAAAAGGAATTCCCTTCCCCCTTGTGCTTCCCAGGTGAGGCGATGCCTTGCCCTGCTTCAGCTCTCACTGCTCGGGCTGCACCTGCTGACCAGCACCGCCTGTCTGACACGCCCCAGTGAGATGAACCCAGTACCTCAGTTGAAAATGCAGAAATCACCCATCTTCTGTGTCACTCACGCTGGGAGCTGGAGGCTGGAGCTGTTCCTATTCGGTCATCTTGGGCGCCCCCAGTGTTTTATGTTTTTTTATTTGCTAAATCTGGCAACACTGTTAGGGGCCATGAGTGGCACTCAGGGCCTTGCTTTCACTTCCCCCTTTGCAAATGTGAGGAGTTGAGTTGGATGACCCCATGGGCATTTTAGGCTGTAAACCCTTTATTCTAATGTGCCAGGCAGAGATACCTCTTGATTAACAAAACTGCTGGGTCTCCTTTCAAGGTTCAATAGACAAGTTTCTTTTCAATCCCCCTCCCCGCTGCTTTACTTTCATCTTTTACTGTATTGATAAGCCCATGGGCTCTCATTCTGTCTCTCCCTCTGTAAGGGCTGGGTAATCTGGAGTCAGAGTCTTAATTACCTTGGTTCCTGTCTGTTTGTACAGGATTCTCCCAACCCTCCCTCAATCTACTCCTGTCCCCTGCCATGTACACCTGAATCTTGACTCTTTTCTCTGTGGCTGCCTCATCTGTGTTTAGAGCATGTCATGGGTTTACCATATGACTCAATTGGAAGCAGCACTCAATGCCGTCCAATGTACTTACAGTTAAGATACTTTCCTAGGGGAGAGAGTGAAACCTCGCTGTTAAAAAGGGGCAGAGAGAATTTGCAAGGGTGGCTAATTATTTAAGATTTGAAGCGCAGCGTGCTGGAAACTGCAAAAGAAAGCTCTGGAGTACAGTTTTGAGCCAGAATAAAAGAAAACTGAAAGAGGCTAAAAATGAAGACAAAATAGAATAATTTCACAGAAAATGGACAGAAGCACAGAGGAAAAAGCACTAGTGCTAAAGCAAGCCCTGGGACAGAGTCTTGGAATTCTGATCCCATTGTTACCAAACATTCCAGCTCGAACCAAGGGCCCTGCTGCATTTCAGCAGAGAGGTTGCTGTGGACCAGCTCAAAGCCCTGGCCTTGTGTGTGAATCCGACATTTCGAAAAGGTACCATGCCAACCTCCTCTTGTGCTCACAGCAGTCTACACGGAGAGAGAAAATCACAGAAAGGATAAAGGAAAGGGCACTTTTCAGAGCTTGCAGTGGGTTGGGGTGTTCCTTTGCCGGTGATTGGGGCGGCTTTCTTTTATCCTTTTGCAGGACCAGAGCTCTCTAGGAATCTAAGGGAAGATAGAGGCCTATCCATCCCAGAATGAACAAGGTCCATATGTCATCTTTTTTTAAACAGCGGTTTAACTTGGCCATTTGTGGTTAATGGGCCCTTTTAGGGAGACATTGGCACCTACCTCAATGATTAGCGGTGGGTGAGAGCTATGAGTATTCTCCCTCACAACCTAACACGAGAAGTATGCTACAGTAGAGTAGGCCTCTGACCAAAGTCTTTGTCACATCCTTACTTTATATGTGATTCTATTTCAAGTGTCTATTATATCTCCTAGCATATATTAGAGGTTCAATAAATATTGCTTGACTTAATGAATAAATGAATTCTGTCCCATATACAATTATGAACAAGCAGACACATAGGTGATCATCCAACCTGTGCTTTAGGCCTATGACCTCCCAGCTGTCTGTCCCTTGGGCACTGTGATAACAATCCTTAAGCAAGTGGGTTTGTTCAACCATCCAGAGGGAGGAGATAACTGGCAGAACAGAACTGAGTCCTGGAACTCTGCAGGGTATAATCTGCTGGCCAGGCCAGATATCTATACTCCTGTTCACAATGACTAAGGGATACACTAACCAAACAGCATATCTTTTTTTCTGAGACAGGTGCAGTGCCGCAGTCATAGCTCATTGCAGCCTCAACCTCCTGGGCTTGAGTAATCCTCCCACCTCAGCCTCCTAAGTAGCTGGGACCACAGGCATGTGCCACCACACCCAGCTAATTTTTTATTTTTGTAGAGATGGGGTCTCCTTATGTTGCCCAGGCTGGTCTTGAACTCCTGGGCGCCAGTGATCCACCTGCCTTAGCCTCCCAAAGTGCTGGGATTACAGGTGTTTGAGCCACTGCGCCTGGCCCAAAGTGCATATCTCGGACACTACTCATATCACCAAGAAAATTTATTTGTAAGATCACTTTACTAATTAACAAACCTTCTAGTTCTGATTGAGATAGTGTTGGCTCTCATAGCTACCTCTGGGATATAGATCTTGGATTAGGTTCTTTCAGATGCTAAGCAACAACCAACCCTGGACTGTGGATTCTTGATTAGGATACACCAAATGTTAGCCAATTCCCCACTAGGATATAGAATAAAAATATAACAAAGGTATGTAGCTATACTATTTGTTACTGAAGTGTTTTATAGACTATATAATTTGGTTTTTTATGTATTGCTTTGTCTTCTAAGTCCTTGCCTATTAAGCCATCGGGGACTACCACTGTTCTGAACTACTGTGTTAATAATTTTTAAACATTTAAATTAAGTTTGTTAATCACAATTATATCATTAACAGTTCATCTGAATTACAAATGTGCTAATCACAGGTAAAATTCATCGAGGGACTCATACATGGCAACTATAGTTTGTTTGCATAAACTCTCTTGCTTCTCCTACTGATTCTGAGGGAGGCAGAAATTCAGGCCCACAGCAAGGTATAGTCAGGCCTTCTGGTGATGGCAGAGCTGTGAACTTGACTCCATGTATCCACCTCCTCTCAGGATGTAATTTCTGTGAGTCCTGGTGTTGCCACTTACTAGCTTGTGGCCTTGACCAAATGATGTAACCTCTCAGGCCCCAGTTTTCCAATCTGTAAAAATGGGTTAAATGGTAGCACCTTTTTAGTAAGGATGTTGAAGAATTAAATGCAAAAGTACGTATATGGTTCCTAACACAGCATCCAGCAGGCTGCAAACTTAAACATGTGGCATCACTTGATTCTAATTAATTAGAGCTAGGATTCTACCTGTGGACAGGTATGCTTTCCCCTGTTTCCTAAGGGGGCCAAACTTGCCTAATTCAAGAGTCAAATGGTGCATACTGAGGACTGCAGCCTCAGTCTCTCAAGGGGAAAGCCTGGAAATGAGTAATTTTGGCAAGTGCCCAAAGCGATCCTTCAGATTAAACAACTGTCAGAAATGCTCACTGCTCTGTATTTACTGCTGCCCAAGCTCCAGCCTCTCGTGTGGTTGGTTATCATGCTCTTGGGGCCAAATGTGTGTCATGAGCAGGAAAGCTATTTCTTTGAACCCTGTCTGGCTCAACAATAACTCTCCTGGGATCCTGTTTCTTGAAATTCAGGGTTCTGCCTTTTTTTAACTGGCAAATTTTGTCACTTCTCCACTATGGCTGATCTTTTTGAATTCTCAATTCACTAGCTATTTTTAACTAGCCCAAATGTCATCTGGAAAACTAATGTGCACACTTTGATCTCATCAGTGATTTCTAGTGAAAATGGTAAATATCCCAGTCTCAGCCCCTCTCCTTCAGCATTTTCTTTGCCTCCAAGTTGAATCTAAATCACTAGGTTTGACCTGTCAGGCAGTTGTGTGCACAAGAGGAATTGTGGTGTGAGCAGGTTTTTTTAGTTAACTTGAATATGTCTTGCCAGATGGGACTGAGGCCATTCCAAGAGGCAGTGCAGGTCTCTTGACTTGGTCTTGCAGTCATATCCCCATGTCATGAAAAACAATGCACATGGCCGGACAAGGCTTGTTCTTGGCTCAGCTCTGCTGATTACCATTTGCTAATTTAGCATCTTCCATTTATAATTTCTCCAGAAGATTTGATGTTTCTCCAGGTGTAGAAGTTATGTGAATAGAATTCCCAATGGTAGGCTGCTGCTTTTCATTCGTTCTTTCATCCAGTGTTGAGGGAACACTGACACTGCCTTCTAGCTAGTCTTCCTGCCCCAGTGTGGATCACCTTGAATCCATCCCCCATGCAGCTGCTCCTGGAGTTATCTTTCTAAGACACAGATCTGACCTTGTTAGTCAAGGATGAAGTTCCAACTCCTCAGCTCGCCATACAGTCTTCTCTTTCCACTCTCAGCCTTGCATGTTCTCTTCTGGTAATACAGGCTGCTTCTCATTTGCACATACAGTGTCTCATTTCTTTAAACCATTGCCTCTGGGACCAGTGATGGAATGAGGAAAAGCCAGGGAGGGTGCTTAGGACCTGCTTCGTGGTGAGGATGGATGCACGTGCTCTGCCTAAGCATATGGACAGCTGTGCTGCCTGCCTAGGCCCGGACTTTGCTGAACGGGACAGGAACAGAGAGCTGTGTCCTTTGTCCCCATCACAGGCTCATTCTGGGGGCTGCTGCCTTCCTGCTTGGCCTAGTAGGCTTTTATCTCAACTGGACAGTTCTGTCATCCCCTGAGACTGGGAGTGGGTCCTGTGAGTCAGAAACTCCAGCTTGCTCTGCCCACCTTCACTTCAGGAGGAGAAGCCCAAACTGAACCATGGACCAATTGTAGCAATCACGAGGTCGACGAGGGCCAGGCCCTGCAGACAGTGGGTGCTTATCACTATGAACAACCTCTTTTTTCATACTTAGCTGGCTTACATGATTTTCTCTTACATATTTGAACAAATTTCAATTGCTTTTTCTATCTCAAATGACCCTGAGTCTTCACACACAGTTCCCACCCTTCCACGTGAAAAATCGTGCCACAGCACTTATGAACTAGAAAGTGAGTTGTGATGGTGTGTGTTGGTGCATGCATGGGGGAAAGGGGGTTCTGGAAGGTGGGGATGTTCTCCAGAATCTCCTCTCCATAGAGTCCCTCAAGGACCAGGCCTTTCTGGTCTTTGTATTTCCTGACCAGCCCACTGTGGGCACTGTGTGTCAGGGAAGAGATGAGAAGCGAAGATGAATATGACGCAGTTCTTCCTCTCACGGAGCTTAGGGTCAGTGAAGATCTAAAATACATCAACAATTGTATCTATTAGGTGCTATGAGACTGCAGAGGATGTGCAGCTTGTCAGTCTGAGGATTGAATGTGGGGAACAGGAAGTCGACACAGAGAAGACAGCACTGAGCCCACTCCTGAAGGGGGGGAGTACTCTTGGGTAGCCCTGTTAAATTCTGCCTCATATGAAACCAAAACTGGTTTCTTGATGTTCATTCCTGGTTCCATCTGGCAGGTCCTCAGCAGATCATCTGTCATCTCTGTTTCCCTCTCCCATACTCTGTGAGTTTAAAATCTTTGATTTGGGGCCTTGAGTTTTGAGGCCCTTGGAAAATCATTTCCCAGAATAAATGGAAATCTCTATGCAAGCATTTCCCAAGCTGTCACCTGAGAACTGTCTTGGGAGAATCAATACACTTCTGTTGAAAAAATGAAGTGTCCCACAGTTATATAAATTTGAGGAATTCCATGTTCCAGTTCCTCTTCTAAGACATATTAGCGCAGTGCAAGCTCTGATAAGTCCTGTAAAAAAAGACACTTTCATGGCTCCGTAATCATTCCGAGAAGGTTTTTGCTGACCCTTGATTGCGAACCACTGCTATGAAAGTTTGCCTTGTTTATAAATGACAAAAATTGTAAAGGAGGACAACATGTTTTGAAATATGCATACATTGTAGAATGACTAATTAGAGCTAATTAGCATCTGCATTACCTCACATACTTATCATTCTTTATGATGAAAACACTTAAGATCTACACTCAGTGATTTTAAAGTATACACTATGTTGTTGTTAACTATAGTACCACGTTGTACAATAGATCTTTTAAACTTGTTCCTTCTAGCTGAAATTTTGCATGTTTTTACCAGCACCTCCCCAAACTCCTCATGCCCCAGCTCCTGGTAACCACTATTCTGCTCTCTAAGTTCAACGCCTTTAGATTCCACATACAAGTGAGAACATGTGTTGTCTTTCCACGCCTGGCTTATTTCACTTACCGTAATATCCTCTAGGTTCATCCGTGTTATCATAAATGATAGAACTTCCTTCCTTTTTAAAGCTGAACAGTATTTCATTGTGTGTGTATATATATATATGTGTGTGTGTGTGTATATATATATTTTGTTTATCCATTTGTTTGTTGTTCGACACTTAGACTGATTCCATATCTTGGCTATTGTGAATGATGCTGCGGTGAACATAGGAGTGCAGATCTCTCTTTGAATACTGACCTTATATACCCAGTAGTGGGATTTCTGGATCACATGGTCGTTCTATTTTTAATTGTTTGAGGTTCCTCCATACTGTTTTCCACAATGGCTATTGTAATTTACATTCTTATCAAGCGTGCACAGGGTTCCCTTTTCTCCACATCCTCATCAATGTTTGGTTTTTGTCTTTTTGATAAGTCATTCTAACAGGTGTGAGGTGATATCTCATTGGGGTTTTAATTTGCATTTCTCTGATGATTAGTAATGAGCATTTTTTCATATACCTGTTGGCTATTTGTATGTCTTCTTTTGAGAAATTACTATTCAGGTCCTTTGCCTATGTTTTAAACAGGTTGTTTTCTTGCTACTGAGTTGTTTGAATTCCTTATAAATTTTTTATATTAATCCTTTTTCAAATGTATATTTGCAAATATTTTCTCCTGATCTGTAAGTTGCCGCTTCACTGTTTCCTTTGCTATGTGGAAGCATCTTACTTTGATGCAATCCCATTTGTCTACTTTTGCTTTTGTAGTCTGTGCTTTTGGGGTCACACCTAAAAGTTCACTGCTAGGCTGGGCATGGTGGCTCATGCCTATAACCCCAGCATTTTGGGAGGCTGAGGTGGGTGGGTCACTTGAGGTCAGGAATTTGAGACCAGCCTGGCCAACATGGCAGAACCCCCATCTCTACTAAAAATAAAAGGGTGAGTTTCCTCTATCTCGTGAGATGGTTTGCCCTTCTGTCATAGGATAGCACAGCACAAAGTCCTCAACAGATGCTGGTGCCATGTTCTTGGGCTTTCTAGCCTCTAGAACTGAGAGTCAGATAAACTTCTATTCCAGCCAGGCATGGTGGCTCATACCTGTAATCCTAGCACCTTGGGAGGCCAAGGCGGGCAGATCACTTGAGGTAAGGAATTTGAGACCAGCCTGGCCGACATGGTGAAACCTTGTCTCTATTAAAAATACAAAAATTAGCTGGGCGTGGTGGTGGGTGCCTGTAATCCCAGCCACTTGGGAGACTGAGGCAGGAGAATCACTTGAACAAACCCGGGAGGTGGAGCTTGCAGTGAGCCAAGATCGCACCACTGCACTAAAGGCTGGGTGACAGAGCATGAGGCTCCATCTCAAAAATAAAAAATAATTTAAAAAAATCATTGCCAAGACCAATGTCAGTTTTCTTCTATGTTTTCTTCTAGTGGTGCTACAGGTTTTAGGTCTTATGTTTTGTCTATAATCTATTTTGAACTGATTTTCATACATGGTATAAGATAGTCTAATTTCATTCTTCTGCATGTGGATATCCAGTTTTCCCAATATCATATATTGAATATGTGAGAGTTCAAGAAGCATAGGGAATGAATCTAATCACCCCAAAATTATTTTTCTCTTTCTCCTACACAGCCTCTTGATTTTGAAACAGCAGCTGTTTCCAACACTGTGTTCAAAGCAGAAAATCCTGAGCCTCTAGTGTTTGGTGTGACGTACAATGCAAGTTCTTTTGCCAAGTTCACGCTTTTTGTGACAGATGTGAATGAAGCACCTGAATTTTCCCAATACGTATTCCAAGCGAAAGTCAGTGAGGATGTAGCTATAGGCACTAAACTGGGCAACGTGACTGCCAAGGATCCAGAAGGTCTGGACATAAGGTAAAGGGCAACAGTGCTGGCAGGCCTGGCTGCGTGGTCACCAAAGTCAGTGGGGAGGAGGAGGAGGAGCTGGCCTGCAATGACTCCAGGGCTGACCCTCACAGCACACCCAGCAATGATGAACTTGGCCTTGGTTTAGGAAGGTGTCAACACCCTGGGGGCATTCCGAGGGATGGTAGTTCATCAATAAGCATCTAGTCTCAGACAAGTGGGAAGCAGTGTGAGGTTCCATTCCAGCCCATGAGCTTCAGGTCCCAGCTGAGAGCTGGATGGTTCAGGTGAGGTTTACCTCTGAGAGAGACAAGATGAACCAGGCCCTGTGTCTGAGCCAGTTATCTGGGCTGGGTTTAAGAAAGGGTTCCAGCCTTAAAAGTGTATTGGAGTTCTAGACAGAGAGACCAAAGCCCAACTGGATAGAACATGCCAACTTACAGGGCTGAGGGAATCTTCTGGATGTAGGATACATAGGTTCCTTGGCTCCAAAGAGCACCCCTGGAGAAGCTGGTGCTCTGGCTGAGGTGGCTAAACAAAATGTATAAACATTTCCATCTTAGCAATTCCTTTTTTTCAGTTCAATAAGACCCACACGGATTTCCTTAAAAAGTACAATGATGATTAATTTGCTCAAGAAATATGTTTGTATATATCTGTATAATATCTATAAAATCTTTAAGATCATGTAGTTAATAAGACTTGAACTCAGATCTTTCGCTGCTGTTGTACATTACACCTCCTGTCTATGGCATAATAAATATTTCAGCATGAATTAAATCATGCATGTGGCTATGAATAACAGACAATTCCTTAACTTTCTCTAAACATCTGGAGGGAGTCTTGCTCCCCATTGAGCTGTCCTTCAGGCACTTGGATTCACTTCTAAGACCTTTATCTGATCATTGAGAAGCAAGGTTACCACCTACAGTTTTATTCTAACTACTTCTGTAGTTTTATAGAGAAGAAAGAACAGAAGGGGATATACTCTACGGTTTAGTGTAGATACTACTGAGTCAAAAATTATGAGGAGACAATATGTTTTTAATCTTTATACCATTTATTTCACAAAAGTTCCTACCTTCTTCATGAAAATGCTATAAAAATCATTGGTCAAAGATGAGAATAAAAAGTTTATCAGTGGGAAAAATAAAGGCACGTAAGAAAATTACCGTGGTGAAACAAGGAAAGGATACATATACAATTAAGTTGAGGTCAGGAAGAGGAGGTTAGCAAGGGAGACTGAGAAGAGGTGTTCTGTAAGGTACAGTTCCAGAAGACAAATGAAGAAAGTGTTTCAGGAGTAAGGAATAATCAATAATTCAGACATGAGTAATAAGTCTGTTAAGAATTAAGGATGACTCCAGTGTTGGTCTGAGTAATTGAATTCTCCAGCTCCACAAACTTAAAATCAATTAGCACCCAGTGGATCTGAATCCAATCCTTCAGCAAATATTATAGATTCTTCTATTGAAATATATTCAAAGTCCACCTGCTTCTCCCTGCTTCCAGCCTACTCAAAGGCACCACTGTGTCTGTTCTGGATTCATCCTTACCCCTGCCATCCCCCACCCCACCCTGAATCTACTCACTGAATTGCAGTCAGTGACCTTTTAAAAAAGTAAATCAGATCATCTGACTCCTCTTTCAAAATGCTCCAAAGCATTCCATCTCTTTCAGGATGAAATCCGAAGCATAAATGGTTTCATATTCATTACCCATATTTATAACCTAACACAGTGTTTGGCATATGGAAATACATTGTGGGAAATTAACATATAATTTTTAAATCATTCTCTTATTCTTTGACATGTAGGTTGCTTCCAGTATTTCTGATTATAGAAAATGTTTTAAATAGATGTATGCATGTAATTCTTTTTAAAGTTTGATTAGATTGGTTTTTTTTAGGTAGGATTTCCAGGAGTGGAATTATTTGCTCTAAAGACATGGACATCCTCATGACTATGATGTGTTGCTTTTTAAAGGGCTGTACCATTGGTTTTCCTGTGGTTCTAGTCTTGTTTCTCTCAACTTCCACACACCTACCAATGAGCTCTGTTGAAAACACAAATATGGCTAGGTCACCTTCTTGCTTAAATCATTGGCTGGCTGCCCCTTGCTTCTTATAATCTGGCTCTTCAAATCTCTGTGGCTTCTGCTTCCCATGTATACCCCAGTGCTGCTGAAATGCCTGACTCCACACTCACCATGCTGTTCCTTGGCCCTTGGTGCTTTAGCTCACACTCTTCCTTCTGCTTGAAGCGTCCTCTTCTTGACTTTAACATCTTCAGAAAGACTTTGCTGATTCCTGTAAACTTGTCTTGGATTCCATAGGACCCCCTCTGTTGTGTTAACCACATTTTATTGGAATTATCTGTTAATCTGTCTATCTCTTTCACTTGCCTATGAGCCCCTTTTTGTGACCTCCTCCCTTGGCCCACTGCCTGATCTTCCTCAGCACTCAATATATGTTTGTTGGATGAGGAATTCACTGCGTTACCAGGGTCTATGAGTATCCACCCATCTTGCCCAACGTTTCCACCACTGGGTGTTCAGATTTTCTAGATGGGTAGTTTGCTAAGATGTTTTAAAAGATACTTCTTGGTTACTTTAATTTAAATTCTTTGATTGCCAGAAAAGTTTAGCTTCTTTCCCCAGAAGTTTTGAACTATACCCTTCCTAACACAAGCACAAACACCACGTTGTAAGGATGAACAAATCCTTTTGAAGACAGATGAAATGCAAATAAAGCATTAATAATATGAGATAATAGATCCTTTAAATATGTTGTAAATAATATACAAATGCTGAGATTATCATTATCAACATTATTTGTATATTATTTACAACATATTTAAAGGATGCACAAATATTTAGTTGATGCACGAACTAGCTTCACATTTTCATGCAAAGTAATGCAGGCTTTCTTTTGCTCTTTTCATTTGATGAAGCTATTCACTGAGAGGAGACACAAGAGGTTGGCTTAAAATTGACCACGTGACTGGTGAGATCTTTAGTGTGGCTCCATTGGACAGAGAAGCTGGAAGTCCATATCGGGTACAAGTGGTGGCCACTGAAGTAGGTAAGCAAAAAAAAAAAAAAAAAAGAACATAGATTATCAGAAGATATTTGGGTTGAAATGGGAGGGAGGATAAGAAAACTGACAGAGCCAAAGCACCAGAATATCACAACGTTAAAGTGGAAGGATGAGAAGGGTACAAAAGTATAAGGGAGTGCTCATATCTTCCTTTTTTTTTGAGATGGAATCCCACTCTGTCACCCAGGCTGGAGTGCAGTAGTGCAATCTCCACTCATTTCAACCTCTGCCTCCTGGGTTCAAGCAATTCTCCTGCCTCAGCCTTCTGAGTAGCTGGGGTTACAGGCACCTGCCACCACACCTGGCTAATTTTTGTGTTTTTAGAAGAAACAGGGTTTCACTATGTTGGCCAGCCTGGTCTCAAACTTCTGACCTCAGGTGATCTGCCTGCCTCCACCTCCCAAAATTCTGGGATTATAGGCGTGAGCCACCATGCTGGGCCCCTTCATGGTTTTGTTAAAGGTGAAAAACACCTGTGCCCCCAGCAGGGCTGCTGCTTACTCTGTGCTTTCCTGTAGGGGCTACAGCCTCTTCTAGAGGGTTCTGTGTCCCTGGCTGAACTACCTCCCTTCTTCCAATGTGGTTGTGGGTTTCTCCCAGGAGCTCTGAGTGGAGTCAAACCACTTACCTGTTCACCTAGACCACCACTTGCTCCTTCAACCTTAAATTGTAACTCTCATCCTTTTTGAAACAGAAAATGTTTTATGAAATATTCTCTACTTTGAGATGTGTCAGAATCCCCAGGGAGTTTGTTGAATATGGACACTAGGAGTCCACCCCTGCAGATTCTGATTCCATAGGTTTGGGTGAACCAGGGTATCTGTGTTTTGACGAAATCAGGTGAACTTTTCAAAGGAAAGACTATTATACAGAAAAGCCCAGGATGTTTGAGCCATTTCTGTATAATCTTTGCATCCTATTTATTTCAGTTGTGGTGATATATATTGCCTGCTGGCTCCAAATGTGGAGTTCCAGAGAACTTTTTTAAATAAAAATAAACTCATAGGAATAGTATGTTTACCCAATAATAAGCCTGGCCACTACACAGAGTTTCTTTGCATTTTAATGGAATTTTCAGATATACGAGTAGGAAATCTGTTGATCCAATGTTGATCGGGCTCTAATTAGCTAGTAAATGTATCTGTCAGGTTTACCAAAAAAGAGAATTAAACAAATTACTCAATAAATGTTTTTAGACCCCCCCCCCAACCACAGCCCTGAAAAAAAAAACCTTTCAAAGTGTGAGGCCCAGGGTTGAGAGCTAAATGGAGAACAGACAGGAATCACAAAAATGGCCCCTGCATGCGGAAAGATTAAGAAAAACAAAATTACTTCAGTCAAGGCAAACCAAAAAGGGTAGAATGCAGAACCGCGTGCCAGCTTGGGAAGGGTGTGTGTGAGCAGACAGGCCCTGTTTCTGTCTCTTGCTTGAGTGAAGCACATTCCATGATCGCATTGTATACATTTAACTCTTGATTTAAAAGCTCCCAGTGAAGCAGCAGGCAGGTTCTGGCTGAGCCTTTAAGCTGTGCACACCCCTTTCTCACAGCATGGGGATCAGAACTTCACTCTGGATGTGTCCCAAGAGTTTCTCACATTCTGGAAGTTTCAGAAATCAAAACCAGGGTCCAAAACCCTGTTCTGTTTTTAGTTTTTGGCACTGACATGATATAAATAGATACAATGACTTCAAGAACACAGCGGCCTTTTCTCCTTTGGTTAAGTGTAGTCATGGACATAGACAATGTTGAGACTAAAAGCAAGAAAACAGGGTTTACTGGAAATGAAGCAGGAGCAAGAAAATATTACTGGAATCAAACAAGGTCAGAGTCAGAAGTTGTAGAAACAATGTTCGTGATTGGTGTCGGGGAGGACACGATAACAGTCAGTGTTTATGTTGCACTGACAGCCCCATACTGAGCACTTAGTGTAATAACTTACTTCTCATGCAACACTATAAGGTAGGTGCTATTCTTGACCACATATTATGAACGAGGAAACCAAAGCACTGAGAAATTAAGTAACTGCCCAAGATTACATAGCTACCAACCGGTTATGCTGCAGATCCAAGTTTTTCACTCCTGTCATATACTACATAATGTCTGTGGAGACTTTCACTATTTTCCAGAACATTCACTCATATTCGGGATTCTCGCAAAGCTACACAACTGAAGAAAATAAGCTTAGAAAACTCAACTAACATGCCTAAGGCCTGGTGAGGAGCAAGTGAAGGTGTGAGTGCTGGAGTTAGACCTCTTGGATTGAAAACCTCTCTGCCTTGGGCAAGTTACACAACTTCTGAGCTCAGTTTTCAGAATTATTGTGAAGTGATATATGTAAAATATTAGCACATAGATCTTAGTTATTATGATGATGGTCAATAAGACTTTTTCACCAGTAACAAAACTAGGTCTTTGATTCTAAAAGCTCGCCTTCTTTCTAGCATCTCAGTGTACCTAACTGCTTGAATTTTAAAGAAAGGGAAACCCTTCTATCTAAGAGGAAAATGAGTGAGCTGATCCCATGTTTCAATCATTCATTTCCTTAGGGGGGTCTTCCTTGAGCTCTGTGTCAGAGTTCCACCTGATCCTTACGGATGTGAATGACAACCCTCCCAGGCTGGCCAAGGACTACACGGACTTGTTCTTCTGCCATCCCCTCAGTGCACCTGGAAGTCTCATTTTCGAGGCTACTGATGACGATCAGCACTCATTTCGGGGTCCCCACTTTACATTTTCCCTCGCCAGTGAAAGCCTACAGAATGACTGGCAAGTTTCCAAAATCAATGGTGAGTTGTTGGAAATACATGGAAAAAAACACAGATGGATGATGAAAGTAGGTTTTATTTAACTTGGTGGGTTTGCAGTACTCAGCGCAGAGCTTTCTCTCATGCTCCAGGAAGGAAGTTCATGCTTTGTAAGCCTGCACAGGGAAGGACTCCAGAGGGGACAAAGCCCCAGGCTTTCAAGGGAGGAAAGATTATGACCACACAGCATTCCCTTGGTGTAGATGAACAGTTGGATGACCTAAGCATCATTTGCAAAATTTTCAATGACAGATGGAAAGCAGATTTTATAGAAATTTTTAAAAACTTTGAGATTGAATATTATGTATATATATTCAAAGTATACAATTTTATGAGAATTGATTATGTGTAAATACCACTGACGCCATCAACACATTCAAGACAATGAACATTTCTATCACCCCCAGAAGATATTTCATGCCCTATTATAATCTCTGCTTCCCACCCATCCCCTCTCCCCAGGCAACCATCAGTGTGCTTTCCATTACTATAGTTTTCATTTTCAATAAGTTTATCTGAATAGAATAGTATAGTATAGTATGTATACCTTTTTTGGTCTGGTTTCTTTCATCTCATTATTTTGAGATGTATCTGTGTTGTTATATGTATCAATACTTCATTCCTTTTTATTGAGGGGTAGAGTATTCCATTGAATGACTATACCTGTTCACCGGTTGATTGTAACTCCAACTTTTGCTATTACAAAGCTGCTGTGAGGATTTGTGAACAAATATTTTGTGTAGGGACGTACGTTTGCAGTTTTCTTGGTTAAATACTGAGGAGTAGAATGGCTGGGTCATATGGGAGGTATATGATTAAGTTGTGGAGCTCCATGTCTCTCCCTCTCCTTGCGCCTCCCTGTTGCCTGAGACACAATATTGAAATTAGGCCAATTAATAACCTTAGAATAGCATATAAGTGTTCAGGTGAAAGGCAGAGTCACACATCTGTCACTTTAAATCAAAAGCTAGACGTGATTTAGCTTAGTGAGAAAGTTATGTTCATAGCCAAGATTGGCCAAAAACTAGGCCTCTTGCATAAAATGCTTAGCCAAGTTGTGAATGCAAAAGAAAAGTTATTGAAGGAAATTAAGAGTGAAGCTACAGTGAACACACAAATAATAATAATAATAAAAAAAGCAAAATAGCCTTATTGCCATTAAGGCAGAAAGTTTTAGTAGTCTGGATAGAAGATTAAAACAGCAACAATATTCCCTAAAACCAAAATCTAACCCAGAGCAAGGCCTTAACTCCTCACTTCTGTAAAGACTGAGAGAGGTGAGGAAACTGCAAAATAAACGTTTGAAGCTAGCAGAGGTTGATTTATGATGTTTAAGGAAAGAAGCTATTTCCATAACAAAGTGCAAAGTGATGTAGCAAATTGAAGTGGAAGCAAGTAATCCAGAAGATTTGAGATCATTAATGAAACTGGCTACACTAAACAAGGTTTTCAATGTTGATGAAACAGCCTTCTTTTGGAAGACAATGCCATCTTTATCTTGGACATCCATAGCTAGAGAAGTAAATGCCTAGCTTCAAAGCCTCAACGGACAGGCTGGCTTTTATTAGGACTAATGCAACTGGTGACTTTAAGTTAAAGCCAACCCTAATTTAGCATTCCTAAAATACTAGAGCCCTTAAGAATTATGCTAAATCTACTTTGTCTGTGCTCTGTCAATGGAACAACAAAGCCCAGATGACAGCACATCTGTTTACAGCATAGTTTACTGAATATTTTAAGCCCGCTGTTGAGACCTACTCTCCCCCAAAAAAGATTCCTCTCAACATATTACTGCTCATTGACAATGCACCTGGTTACTCAAGAGCTCTGGTGGAGATGTACAAGGAAATGAATGTTGTTTTCATGCCTGCTCAACACATCCATTCTGCAGGCCCCAGATCAAGGAGTAATTCTGATTTTCAAATTATTTAAGATATATATTTCATAAGGTTATAGCTGCTATTAGATAGTAATTCCTCTGATGGATCTGGGCAAAGTAAATTGAAAGCCTTCTGAAAAGATTCACCAGTCTAGATGTCATCAAGAATCAAATGTTCTCTTAAAAAAGATGTCATCTTAAAAAAGGTGATTCATGGGAGGAGGTTGAAATATACACATTAGTAGGAGTTTGGAAGAAATTGATTCCAACCCTCATGGATAACTTTGAGGGGTTCAAGACTTCAGCAGAGGAGTCGCTGAAAATGTGATGAAAAAAACAATAGAGCTAGCATTAGAAGCGGAACCTTGATGATGTGACTGAATTGCTGCAATCTCATGATCAAACTGGAATGAATGACAGTTGCTTCTTACAACTGAACAATGTGGGTTTTGTTTGCTTGTTTGAACAATGGAATCTGCTTCTGGTGAAGATGCCATGCACATTGTTGAAATAACAAGCAAGGATTTAGAATATTCCATAAACATAGTTGATAAAACAGTGGCAGTGTTTGAGAAGATTTACTCCAATTTTTGAGAGATGTTCTCTTGTGGGTAAAATGCCATCAGCCAGTATCACATGCTACAGAGAACTCTCTCATGAAAGGAAGTCAATAAGTGCAACAAACTTCATTGTTGTCTTATTTTCAGAAATTGCCACAGCCACCCCAGCCTTTAGCAACCACCAACATTGAGACAGGAAATGATTAGCAGCAAAAAGATTGACTCATTGAAGGGTCAGATAATCATTAGCATTTTTTGGCAACAAAGGACTTTTAAATTAAGGTATGGACATTAGGGTTTTTTGTTTTTTGTTTTTTTTTTTCTTTAGTATGATGCTATTAACAGTCCAGAGTATAGTATAAGCTGTTATTTCAGTAGAAAAACAAAAAATTTGTGTGACTTGCTTCACTGAGCTATTTGCTTTATTGCAGTGATCTGGAACCAAACCCATAATATCGCTGAGATATGCTTGCATAGGGGGTGTGGTAAAGATCAAAGTTTATTGTTTTTAACATAGCTATCTAACTGTTCTAATACCATTTGTTTAAAACATCCTTTTTACATTGGATTATCTTAACAACCTTGGCAAAAATCAAGTGATCACCTATACATAAATCTAGTTCTGGATTTTTTTGTTTCATCAATCTGTTTCTATTTTTATATCAATAAAACATTGTCTTGATTACTGTAGCTGTATAAGGCTTGAAATCAGGTAGATTAATTTTTCTGACTGTTCTTTTTCAAAATTCCTTCATTCTCTCTTGTTCATTTCTATATAAATTTTAGAAGGTAGCCTGTTCCTTCCTGTTGAGATTGTGTTGAATCTATTGGGGAATCTGGAGGAGAACTAACATATTAACAAAATTAAGTCTTCCAATTCATGAACGTGGTATATGTCTCCATTTATTTAGCTCTTTAATTTCTTTCAGCAATGTGTTTGTTTTCAGTGTATAGTTCTTGCAAAATTTTCCCTAAGCATTTCAGATTTTTGATATTTTAAATATTTCTAGATATAGGAATATAATGATTTCTGTATACTGATCTGTATTCTACAGACTTGCTGACCTTATTTTTTTAGATTTCATAGATTTTCTACACAGACAATCATGTTGTCTGTGAATACTGACTTTTTCCTTTTCAATCTGTATGCCTTTTGTTTATTACTGGCTGAAACCTTCAGTGAAATGTCAAATAGAGGTAGTAAGAGCAGAAATACTTGACTTGTTCATGATCTTAGGAAGAAAGCATTTAGCCTTTCACCATTAAGTAGACGTTAGTTGTAGGGTTTATTTTTGTAGGTGATCTTTATTAGGTTGAGGACTTTGACTTTTATTCCTATTTGGAGGTGGTTTTTTTTTTTTTAAATTGGAAATGGATGTTAAATTGTTCAAGTGCTTCTGCTCCATGTATTGACTATGTGGCTGATCTGATTTTTTGGGCCTATTAATTGATGAATTACATCAACTTTTGAATCTAAAATCACCTTCCTGGGATAACATCTACTCAGTGATGAAATATTACCATGTTTATGTATTGTTGGATTTGCTAAAACTTAATTTTTGCATCTGTATTCATGAGGGATGTTGGTCTCTCTATATATTTTGCCTTGTAGAATGAGGAAGCATTCTACCTGTTTATCTTCAATTATCTGGTCAAGTTTGCATAAAAGTGGTATTTCTTCTTAAAGCTTGAAAGAATTTGCCAGTAAAGCTATCTGGGCCTGGTGTATTTTTAAGAAGTTTTAACTACAAATTCAATTTTATTTTATAGATATAGAAAAATTCAATTTATATATTTCTTTTTGGTTGAGCTTGTTAGCTTGTACCTTTCAAATAATTCATCTATTTCATTAATCTAATTTATTGATATAGTTCATGATATTAATATCTGTAGAATACATAGTGATATCACCTCATTCTGATATTGGCAAATTATCTTTTTTCCTGATAATCTGGCTAGAAGTTTATTTTATTGATATTTTCAAAGAACCAGCTTTTGGTTTCATTTTTTTCTGCTTTTGTTTTATATTTCACTGGCCAGATCTTTATTATTTCCTTTATTCTTCTTACATTGTGTTTTTGTTCTTGTTCTGTTTTCATTAAGGTGGAAGCCGATGCCATTACTTTGAGATCTTTTTGTTAAATAGACAGGGCCTCAGTCACCCAGGCTGCAGTGCAGTGGTGTGATCATGGCTTGCTGCAGCCTTGAACTCCTGGGCTCAGACGAGCTTCCTGCTTCAGCCTCCCGTGTAGCTGGGACTACAAGTATGAGCCACCACACTTGGCTAATTTTTTATTTTTAAATTTTTTGTAGAGATGGGGGTCACGGTATGTTGCTCAGGCTTGTCTCAAACTCCTGGGTTCAAGTGAGCCTCCCACCTCAGTCTCCCAAAATGCTAGGATTACAGGAGTGAATCACCATGCCTGGCCCACAAAATTGGATACATTGTGTTTTCCCTTTAGATTTCTTTTGTGATCATGTGTTATTTAGAAGTGTGTTATTTAGTTTCCAAATATTGCGGGAATATTTCCTATACCTTTCTAACTTCTAATTTAATTACATCATAACCAGAAAACATGATTAGAATAATTTTAAATTTAGACATTTTTTTCTTTTAGTACTTCAAAGGTATTTCACCACTTTTTTTTTTTTTTTTTTTTGAGACAGTCTTACTCTGTCGCCCAGGCTGGAGTGCAGTGGCACAATCTCAGCCTCCCAGGTTCAAGTGATTCTCATGACTCAGTCTCCCTAGTAGCTGGGATTACAGGTTCACAGAGACAGGGTTTTTCTGTGTTGGCCAGACTGGTCTCAAACTCCTGGCTTCAAGTAATCCGCCTGCCCAGGCCTCCCAAAGTGCTGGATTATAGGCGTGAGCCACCGGGGGTGCCCTGCCCACTATGGTTCTTCCTTGTTCCATTGAATGTTTGTATTCTTTTTTCTCTGGGTGTTTTTAAGATATTCTCTTATTAGTTTTAAGTAATTTGATGCTTATATTGCCTTGGTGGTGTTTTATTCATTTTTCTTGTTCCTGAAGTTTGATGATCATCTTGGATCTGAGGATTTGGAGTTTTCATCAAACATGGAAAAAATATTAGCCATTGTCTTATCAAAAATGTTTTTCTCTCCACTATCTATCTTTCTTGGCTTTCAGGAATTTGATTACACATGTATTAGGCCACTTGAAGTTGTCCCAAAGCTTACTTTTTTTTCTGTTTCTTTTTGGATAGCTTTATTTCTATATCTTCAAGTTTACTGTCTTTTTCTGCTACATTCAGTGGCTATACTACAGCCATTAATCCAACCTAGTCTATTTTTATATCAAACTTTGTAGTTTTCTTCTATAAATTAACTCGGGTTTTTAAAATGTTCTGTATCTATCTACACTTCTTAGTCTTGTAGCTTCTTGAACATATAGAATATAATAACCATTTCATTCATGTCTTTTCCCACAATTTATGTAATATGTATAATTTCTGGATAGGTTCTGAAACGGGATCCTTTCCTTACTCCTTATACGAAAATTAATTCAAGGTGAATTAAAGACTTAAATGTTAGACCTAAAACCATAAAATCCCTAGAAAAAAACCTAGGCAATACCATTCAGAACATTAAAATACCAAAAGCAATTGCAACAAAAGCCAAAATTGACAAATGGGATGTAATCAAAGAGCTTCTGCACAGCAAAAGAAACTA
>NW_012114710.1:3033494-3099020 GCF_000951035.1 Colobus angolensis palliatus
GGGGGGTGGGGAGCTGGGGGAGGGACAGTATTAGGAGAAATACCTAATGTAAATGACGAGTTGATGAGTACAGTAAATCAACATGACACGTGTATACCTATGTATCAAACCTGCACACTGTGCACATGTACCCTGGAACTTAAAGTATTTAAACACACACACACACACACACACACACACACACACACACACACACGGTCAAACCTAAAAGATGACCCATGATTTAAAAAAAAATGGCTCTGAACTATAGTGCTGAAGTGCTATCTAAAGTTCCTAAGCACAGGAAGGCTGTGATGTGTGCCTTACAGAGAAAAATTGTGGTTTGGGTCACAGATTAAAAGTAATGTCCAAAACTGCAATTATTTTCCACCAACCTAAACATGTGTGTTTGATAAGCTTTGTTCAGGAAGTTTTAGTGCTGTTAGATGTGAGTTAAATGTTAGAATGAACAATATATGTTAAATAAGATCTTTAAACAGAAACACACAAAAAACCAAGGTTGTATATTGATCAGTTAGGGAAAATGTGACTAGAAGCTCACAGGAAACTAACCCTGCCTTTCCTCTAGGAGCAATGGTTCAGCATTCATTAATTCAGTGTTTGGGGCAACTTTATAGAATATAAGTGTTACAAATGATAATTGACTGTATTTAGTATAAATTTCTACAGAGAAATCATGAATTAAGAACTTAAAGGATGCTTTAACTCTTTCTTACCTTATGGGAAGATACATGTGGAATGATGTGGATGATACTTTGGGCAGTTTAACTCATATCCAGCCATGTTTCAGTCAACCTTAGTATGTGATACAAAATGAGCTTTATTCCTGCTAATCCAGGGTCTGAAGTTGTATTTTCACGTGTTTTTGTTTTTGTGTTTTTTTCCTGTCCTGGCAGGTACTCATGCCCGACTGTCTACCAGGCACACAGACTTTGAGGAGAGGGAATATGTTGTCTTGATCCACATCAATGATGGGGGTCGGCCACCCTTGGAAAGCATTGTTTCTTTACCAGGTAGATATTCTGCTATAGGCAATTCAGGCTAGTATCTGTCACCATGGGCCGTTTGAAGAGATTTTTGTCTTTGATATGGGATTCTGCAGCTATTCACTTGATAATTTATCCTACCAAATACTGTCCTGTTTTTCAGTTACATTCTGCAGTTGTGGGGAAGGAAGTTGTTTCCGGCCAGCAGGTCACCAGCCTGGGATACCCACTGTGGGCATGGCAGTTGGTATACTGCTGACCACTCTTCTGGTCATTGGTGAGTGTAATTTCTTAATTCAAAGAGTCATATCCTGGGCCTCAGAAATGTGAGCTTATCTCAGGGCCTGTCTTCCTGGATTGGTCTGGTGGCTGCTCAAATGGCAACCCAGGCAATAGCCCAGAAGGTAGATCACCAGCAAATTACATCAGACTTTCTTGGAGTTACAGCTTTAGTACCACCCTCTGTCTCTATTGCCTTATTAATTTAGAAATATAAGGGGATTTATGGTTATCAATTGTTATATATTATGCCTAGTTACAAAGCTTTTGTGATAAAGAGGGAAGAAATGCAGTAGCGGTACCATGTGTCAGGCACACTGTTGATGTGGGGGAAACAGTGACATACACAGATCCTACACCAGAGTTTATGGTCTCACCTGCCATTATTGTTATGGGCAGAAGTTAGCCTTCCAGTGGTGATGCTGAGATACCTGAAATGTATAGTGCAGAACTTCCCTATGCATAGAAACCTGATTCTTTATTACCCAGAATAACCCATTGCATCATGACCACAGCCTCTGCTATAGCCCCTGGCTTGGCTAGACAGTAGAATCCCCCGATCTAGCTGTTTTTTTCTTTTTTGCAAAAAACTCAGTGCCTATTCCAAGTGTTTCCTTACCCAAAATGCTTGAGAGCATAAGTGTTTCAGATTTTAGATTTTTTCCAGATTTTTGAACATTTGCAAATACATGATGAGATATCTTGGGGATGGGACCCAAGTCTCAACACAAAATTCACATGATTCATAAACATTTTATACACATAGTCTGAAGGTATTTCATATAATATTTTACATAATACCGTGTATGGAACCAAGTTTTGCCTGCAACCTGTCACATGAGGTCAGGTGTAGAATTTTCTGCTTGTGGCATCAAGTTGGTCCCCCAAGAGATTTTCAAATTAGGGATACTCAACCTATATATAGTAATTGCCCTCTTTCAACTGTTGTCCCCACCACAAGTTAAGCATTAGAAATAGATACTTCATTATTTCATGGGTACCTGAGTGAAGGGGTTTATGGTTTCATATCCTTTTTCTTTTAAAAGAAGGGCTAGGATTATTCTAAGTATTATTGATTGTTCTCTCAGCATCTGATCTTTTCTCCCATGATTGAATGTGTCACACTGGACTCTGATTTATGCATCTAAAGGGGGTCTCACTTCTTTATACCCTTCAGTTCAGACTCCCTATGGCATAGGAGGTCCTTCACATCATGGCCACTGCCCATCCTAATGTGCGCATGGTGATCATCATTCCTCCCTGAGAACCACCATCTGCTGCAC
This sequence comes from Colobus angolensis palliatus, assembly GCF_000951035.1. NCBI lineage: Eukaryota > Metazoa > Chordata > Mammalia > Primates > Cercopithecidae > Colobus > Colobus angolensis. The sequence goes on from NW_012114710.1 coordinate 3,036,043, forward strand.
ACTTTTCATGGTAATTGCACTGGCTTTTTGAGGTCCCACTCACTTACATAAGGTCCCTTTTGCCTCTGTGCCTTTTCTTATTCTATTTGCCTTCCCACCTTGAAAGGGTTTTTGAATTTACACATCAGATAGCAATTTTCTTAACATATCAACTTAATTCCATAATCTTACCACAAGTTAAAGACTGCTTGAGTTTGGAAACATCCAGAAATAGAATAGGATTTTACAGTTTCATTCCCTTATTCTCTTCAAGATAGGGTTGCAATTGTAAGTTTCCGAGCATCCAGTCTTTTCTGCCATGATTCCTCCTATAAACTTACTAGCAGGTTAATTTCCTTAAAACAACTCCCTTCTTCATAGTGGACTCTGTTTGACAGTACACAATCAGTGCTGAGCTGCACAGTGTAATTTTGATGTATCAGGTAAAAGAAACCAAGTAGGCTGAGTAGTCTACCCAGGGTCCCACAACAACATAGGCGGGATCCAAGAGGAAGGTGCCCAAAGAAATGCGATAGTTGGTATGGACACGATGAAAATCAGCTTCAGGGAGGTGAGCAGGTCAGAGAACAGCTTTCTGGTTGTGCTAATTGGATTGTTTTCTCTAGTAAAGGGGAAGAATAGAATCAATATTAAGTATATATAAAATTCAGGAACTTTGTCAGGTGCTTATACACTCCATAGTGTGGAACATTAGGTCCTATGTTCTTAGGGCAAGATCCAGCAAGTGCCAAGTCAGCTATGATTTGGAACTTGATACATACAACAGGATAAATGATAAGCTCATTTCTCTACAAAGGCCAATGACTGGAGTCCTTTATTCACTAGGACAGTGAAACTTTGTTGAACCACATACAAAAATGAAGTTGAGTCATTTTTTTCCTACCACGATACCACTTTATAACTGAATGTGACAGTACATTTTAAAAGAACCCATTTATTTGACCCTGGGTTTTTTCTTTTAGGTATAATTTTAGCAGTTGTGTTTATCCGCATGAAGAAGGATAAAGGCAAAGATAATGTTGAAAGTGCTCAAGCATATGAAGTCAAACCTCTGAGAAGCTGAATTTGAAAAGGAATGTTTGAATATATATAGCAAATGCTATTTCAATAACGACCATCTCATCCTATTATTTTTCATCTAACATATGCATTATGATTTTTTAAACAGATATTCCCTCTTGTCCTTTAATATTTCTTTTTTGAGATGGAGTCTTGCTCTGTCACCCAGACTGGAGTATAGTGGTGCGATCCTGGCTCACTGCAACCTCCGCCTCCTGGGTTCAAGTGATTCTCCTGCCTTAGCTTCCTGACTAGCTGGGATTAGAGGCACCTGCCACCACTCCCAGCTAATTTTTGTATTTTTAGTAGAGATGGGGTTTCACCATCTTGGCCAGGCTGGTCTTGAACTCCTGACCTCAAGTGATCTGCCTGCCTTGGTCTCCCAATACAGGCGTGAACCACTGTACTCGCCTACTTAGATATTTTATGTGCTACATAGACATTAGAGATATTTTTCATTTTCCCATGACATTTTTTCCTCTCTGCAAATGGCTTCGCTACTTGTGTTTTTCCCTTTTGGGGCAAGACAGACTCATTAAATATTCTGTACAATTTTTCTTTATCAAGGAGATATATCAGTTGTCTCCCATAGAACTTCCTGGATTCTATTTGTGTTTTTTTCTGATTCCATCCTGTGTCCCCTTCATCCTTGTCTCCTTTGGTATTTCACTGAATTTCAAACATTTGTCAGAGAAGAAAAAAGTGAAGACTCAGGAAAAAGAAATAAATAAAAGAACAGCCTTTTCCCTTAGTATGAACAGAAACACTTCTGTGTCATTAACTGTCTTTAACCAATGTGACATGTTGCTCTTTGGTTGAAATTCTTCAACTTGGAAATGACACAGACCCACAGAAGGTGTTCAAACACAACCTACTCTGCAAACCTTGGTGCAGGAACCAGTCAGCTGGCCAGGTTTCCTCACTACCTGCCATGCATACATGCTGCGCATGTTTTCTTTATTTGTATTTTAATAAAGTTTTGGTTTTTATATATTTAACATGTGGAAGAAAACAAGCCATGAAAAGAGGGGTGACAAATCAAGAATAAACGTTGGTTGTGGTCAGTTTTGTTTGTTGATCTGCTGCTTCCTGTTTTCTTTTTATTTGTGGAGGGGAAGGACAGAATAACAATTGCTACTTTTTGTGTATAAAAATTGCCTCCCCAGCAGCCCCAGTCAGGGGCTTATAGATAAAACTCCCATCTCCCTGGACAGAGCACCTGGGGGAAGGGGCAGCTGTGGGCGCAGCTTCAGCAGACTTAAACATTCCTGTCTGCTGGCTCTGAAGAGCGCAGCTAATCCTGATAAGGAAGATCCTCCCAGGACAGCACTCAAGCTCTGCTAAGGGACAGACTGCCTCCTCAAGTGGGTCCCTGACCCCCCATGCCTCCAGCCTGGGAGACACCTCATACAGGAGAGCTCTGGCTGGCATCAGGCTAGTGCCCCTCTGGGACAAAGCTTCCAGAGAAAGGAGCTGCAGCAATCTCTGCTGTTCTGCAGCCTATGCTGATGGTACCCAGGCAAACAGGGTCTAGAGTGGACCTCCAGGAAAGTCCAGAAGACAGGCCTGACTGTTAGAAGAAAACCTAACAAATAGAAAGCAATAACATCAACAAAAAGGAGCCCCACACAAAAACCCCATCCAAAGGTCATCAGCCTCAAAGACCAAAGGTAGATAAATCTATGAAGATGATGAAAAACCAGCGCAAAAATGCTAAAAATTCCAAAAACCAGAATGCCTCTTCTCCTCCAAATGATCACAACTCCTCTTCAGCAAGGGAACAAAACTGGATGGAGAATGAGTTTGACAAATTGAAAGACGTCAGCTTCAGAAGGTGGGTAATAACAACCTCCTGTGACCTAAAGGAGCATGTTCTAACCCAGCGCAGGGAAGCTAAGAGCCTTAATACAAGGTTACAGAAACTGCTAATAGAATAACCAGTTTAGAGAAGAACATAAACGACCTGATGCAGTTGAAAAACCCAGCACGAAAACTTCATGAAGCATACGCAAGTATCAATAGCCGAATCAATCAAGTGGAATAAAGGGTATCAGAGATTGATGATCAACTTACTGAAATAAGGCGAGAAGAGACAAGATTACAGAAAAATGAATGAAAAGGAACAAAGCCTCCAAGACATAGGGGATGATGTGAAAAGACTAAACCCTAAACCTACCATTGATTGGTGTACCTAAAAGTGACAGGGAGAATGGAACCAAGTTGGAAAACACTTCAGGATATCACGGAGAACTTCCCCAACCTAGCAAGACCTATCCTAAAGACAACATTCAAATTCAGGAACACTACTAAGATACTACTCAAGAGCAATCCCAAGACACATAATCGTCAGATTCTCCAAGGTTGAAATGAAGGAAAAAATGTTAAGGGCGGCCAGGGAGAAAGTTCAGGTTACCTACAAAGGGAAGCCCATCAGACTAACAGTGGATCTCTCTGCAGAAACCCTACAAGCTAGAAGAAAGTGGGGCCAATATTCAACATTCTTAAATAATTTTCATTGCAGAATTTCATATCCAGCAAAACTAAGCTTCACAACCGAAGGAGAAATAAAATCCCTTCCAGACAAGCAAATGCTGAGCGATTTTGTCAACACCAGGCTTGTCTTACAAGAGCTCCTGAAAGAAGCACTAAATATGGGAAGGAAAAACTGACGCCAGCCACTGCAAAAACACACCAAAATATAAAGACCAATGACACTATGAAGAAACTGCATCAACTAATGTGCAAAATAACCAGCTAGCATCATGGTGACAGGATCAAATTCACACATAATAATATTAAGCGTAAATGTAAATGGGTTAAATGCTCCATTAAAAGACAGAGCATGGCAAATTGGATAGAGTCAAGACCCATCAGTGTGCTGTATTCAGGAGACCCATCTCACATGCAAAGACACAAATAGGCTCAAAAGAAAAAAAAAAAGGATAGAGGAAAATTTACCAAGCAAATGGAAAGAAAAAAAAAAAAAACGGGTTACAATCCTAGTCTCTGATAAAACAGACTTTAACAAAGATCAAAAAAGACAAAGAAGGGCATTACATAATGGTAAAGGGATCAATGCAACGACAAGAGCTAACTATCCTAAACATACGTACACCCAATACGGGAGCACCAGATTCATAAAATAAGTTCTTAGAGACCTACAAAGAGACAGTGGGAGACTTTAACACCCCACTGTTAATATTAGATCAATGAGACAGAAAATTAACAAGGATATTCAAGACTTGAACTCAGCTCTGGAACAAGCAGACCTAATAACTACAGATAACTCTCCACCCCAAATCAACAGAATATACATTCTTCTCAGCACCACATAGCACTTATTCTAAAAGTGACCACAAAATTGGGAGTAAAACACTCTTCAGCAAATGCAAAAGAATGGAAATCATAGCAGTCTGTCTGACCACAGTGCGATCAAATTAGGACTCAGGATTAAGAAACTCACTCAAAACCGCACAACTACATGGAAACTGAACAAGCTGCTCCTGAATGACTACTGGGTAAATAACGAAATGAAGGCAGAAATAAAGATGTTCTTTGAAACCAATGAGAACAAAGACACAACATACCAGAATCTCTGGGACACATTTAAAGCAGTGTGTAGAGGGAACTTTACAGCACTAAATGCCCACATGAGGAAGCAGGAAAGATCTAAAACTGATACCCTAACATCACGATTAAAAGAACTAGAGAAGCAAGAGCAAACACATTCAAAAGCTAGCAGAAGGCAAGAAATAAATAAGATCAGAGTAGAACTGAAGGAGACAGAGACATGAAAAACCTTTCAAAAAAATCAGTGAATCCAGGAGCTGGTTTTGTTTTGTTTTGTTTTGTTTTTAACAGATTAACAAAATAGATAGACCACTAGCCAGACTAATAAAGAAGAAGAATCAAATAGACACAATAAAAAATGAGAAAGGGTACATCACCACTGATCCCACAGAAATACTAACTACCATCAGAGAATACTATAAACATCTCTTCACAAATAAACTAGAAAATCTAGAAGAAATAGATAAATTCCTGGACACATACACCCTCCCATGACTAAAGCAGGAAGAAGTTGAATCCCTGAATAAACCAATAACAGGCTCTGAAGTTGAGGCAGTAATTAATCGCCTACCAACCAAAAAAAGCCCAGGATCAGACAGATTCACAGCTGAATTCTACCAGAAGTACAAAGAGGAGCTGGTACCATTCCTTCTGAAACTATTCCAAATAAGAAAAAAGAAGGACTCTTCCCTAACTCATTTTATGAGGCCAGCATCATCCTGATACCAAAACCTGGCAGAGACAACAAAAGAAAATTTCAGACCAATACCCTGATGAATATTGATGCAAAAATTCTCAACAAAATACTGGCAAGCAAAATCCAGAAGCACATCAAAAAGCTTATCTACCACGATCCAGTTGGCTTCATCCATGGAATGTAAGTCTGGTTCAACAAACATAATAAACATAATCCATCACATAAACAGAACCCATGACAAAAACCACGATTATCTCAATAGATGCAGAAAAGGCCTTCAATAAAGTTCAACATCACTTCATGCTAAAAATTCTCAATAAACTAGGGATTGGTGGAACATCTCAAAATAATAAGAGCTATTTATGATAAACCCATAGCCAGTAGCATACTGAATGGGCAAAAACTGGAAGCATTCTCTTTGAAAACTGGCACAAGACAAGGCTGCCCTCTCTGACCACTCCAATTCAACATAGTATTGGAAGTTCTGGCCAGGGCAATCAGGCAAGAGAAAGAAAGGGTATTCAAACAGGAAGAGAGGAAGTCAAATTATTCCTGTTTACAGATGATATGATTGTATATTTAGAAACCCCATTGTCTCAGCCCGAAAACTCCTTAAGCCAATAAACAACTTCAGCAAAGTCTCAGGATACAAAATCAGTGGGCAAAAATCACAAGCATTCCTCTATACCAATAACAGACAAGCAGAGAGCCAAAACATGAGTGAACTCCTATTCACAACTGCTGCGAAGAATAAAATACCTAGGAATACAACTTACAAGGGACATGAAGGACCTCTTCAAGGAGAACTACAAACCACTGCTCGAGGAAATAAGAAGACACAAATAAATGGAAAACTATTCCATGCTCATGGATAGGAAGAAACAATATTGTGAAAATGGCCATACTGACCAAAGTAACCTACAGATTCAATGCTATTCCCATCAAGCTACCATTAACTTTCTTCACAGAATTAGAAAAAACTACTTTAAATTTCATGTGGAACCAAAGAAGAGCCCTTATACCCAAGACAATCCTAAGCAAAAAGAACAAAGCTGGAGGCATCATGCTACCTGACTTCAAACTATACTACAAGGATACAGTAACCAAAGCAACATGGTACTGGTACCCAAATAGAGATATATACTAATGGAACAGAACAGAGGCCTCAGAAATAACACCACACATCTACAACCATCTGATTGTTCACAAACCTGACAAAAACAAGCCATGGGGAAAGGATTCCCTATTTAATAAATGGTGCTGGGAAAACTGGCTAGTCATATGCAGAAAACAGAAACTGGACCCCTTCCTTACACTTTATATGAAAATTAACTCAAGGTGGATTAAAGCCTTAAATGTGTAACCTAAAACCATAAAATCTCTGAGAAAACTTAAGCAATACAATTCAGGACATAGGCATGGGCAAAGACTTCATGACTAAAACACCAAAAGCAATTGCAACAAAAGCCAAAATTGACAAATGGGATCTAATTAAACTAAAGAGCTTCTGCACAGAAAAACAAAAACAAACAAACAACAACAAGAACTATCAGAGTAAGCAGGCAACCTACAGAATGTGAGAAAATTTTTGCAAGCTACCCATCTGACAAAGGCCTAATATCCAGAATCTACAAGGAACTTAAACAAGTTTACAAGAAAAAAACAATTCTATCAAAAAGTGGGCAAATGATATGAACAGACACTTCACAAAAGAAGACATTTATATGGCCAACAAACATATGAAAAAGAGCTCATCATTACCAGTCATTAGAGAAATGCAAATCAAAACCACAATGAGATACCATCTAATGGCAGTTAGAATGGCAATCATTAAAAAGTCAGGAAACAACAGATGCTGGAGAGGATGTGGAGAAATAGGAACACTTTTACACTGTTGGTGGGAGTGTGTGTGGCGATTCCTCAAGGATCTAGAACCAGAAATACCATTTGACCCAGCAATCCCATTACTGGGTATATACCCAAAAGATTATAAATCATTCTACTATAAAGACACATGCACACGTATGTTTACTGCAGCACTATTTACAATAGCAAAGACTTGGAACCAACCCAAATGCCCATCAATGATAGACTGGATAAAGAAAATGTGGCACAGATACACCATGGAACACTCTGCAGCCATAAAAAAGGATGAGTTCATGTCCTTTGCAAGGACATGGATGAAGCTGGAAACCATCATTCTGAGCAAACTATCACAAGGACTGAAAACCAAACACTGCATGTTCTCACTCATAGGTGGGAGTTGAACAATGAGAACACATGGACAAACGGGGGGAACATCACACACCAGGGCCTGTTGGGGTGGGAGGCAAAGGGAGGGAGAGCATTAGGACGAATACCTAATGCATGTAGGGTTTAAAACCTAGATAACGGAGTTGATGGGTGCAGTCAACCACCATGGCACATGTATACCTATGTAACGAACCTGCACATTCTGCATGTGTATCCCAGATCTTAAAGTAAAATTTAAAAATTCATTTAAAAATTGCCTCCCATGGAGAATTAGCCCAAGGGAAGGAGTCTATGAAAAATTAAATTCACCCCTCACATGATCATGGATTGCACTGTTTCAGGTAGGTATATCAGGAATTTTAAAATTTTAAATAAGAGAAGCTTGGTGATTTGAAAGCATTTCTAGGCATGGAACTGTTGTCTGCCTCCTGATTTGAGCCTTGGGAGCATTCAGGATTACAGGACCTCTCAGAAATTTTAACCAGGAAGAACTCAACTGTGGAAAGTTGCTCATAGAATGGCTGTTGAAGCAGGCCATGGGGTTGGGTTTTTCATAAATAATCTTTGTGATCATCTATTATATTTTTTAAAAGCAAAAAGACAAAATAGCCAAACTGTTTTTAAGACCTCAGTATTGCTTTCTTGTATAAGTCACAGGATCCTTAGGGTGTCACTTCACCAGCCGGAAACCTCTGTGGCTGGCAGCACCTCTGCTTGGGTTTTGCTTGCACCTTTGGGCTTATTCCAACTCACTCGGCCTAGCAGGCTGCACTTGGCTTGTGCTATGGGCCCAGATCCCACACTTGCCAAGAACGAGCCAGGCAGAGAGAGGCGAGGGGTGTGTAAGTGAGCGAGCATGGGGTCTGGCCACTGTGCACAGCCAGGCATACCGGCACAGACACCGGCTCTATGCAAGGCTGCAAGTGGACCAGATGTACCACAAGTGGCTTCTGCTGTGGATATCAGCGTCTGGACAGGGGGAATGAGATGGTGCCTGAAAGCTTGGAGATGCCAGAAACTGCAGAGCCCCAAAGAGGGTGTTACAGTGTGCCACAGCCCTGGCTCAGCCCCGAAGTCTGGCCTCCCAGAAGGGCCACAGCTCTTCTCTCCTCGTCCTCACACACAAAGTGGCAAACAGGGGGCGTGTTTCAGCCCTGTCTGTGTTATAGCTTTTTCAGTCCTGTCATCTGGTGGGTCCCGAGTTCTTGTCCTGCATCCAGGAGGAATGAGGTATGCAGACAACTAGACGCTGAGCAAGGCAAGAGAGAAGCTTCACTGAGTGACAGAACAGCTCTCAGGAGACCTGAAGTGCGTATCTACTTCCCACTGGCAGGTCTTCCCGGGGTGACGGTGTGAGTCTGACTGAGTGTGGGGGTTTTCACGTAAGCAGAATGGAGGAAGTGCATGCTGATTGGTCCATGGGTAGCCATGGGCGGGCCTGGAAAAAGCACCATCCGATTGGCCGAACCGTCATCAAGGAAGCTCTCACTCCAGGCAGTGGACTTCACCTGGAACTGACAGCCTGCCCCCAAGGCTTCAGGCTGTCCCCTACCTGAAGGTGGGGGTTTCACTGAGGAACTTTAACATGTCCACACGCCTAGGCTGTCTGTACTGAGAGGCGCCTGCTGGCCCGTGCCAAGCCGCCCTCAGCACCCTCCCCATTCAGCAGACTCCCTCTGGCGCTTGTTGGTGCCCCAAGTCCGGAGGGGGCCGAGGCAGCAGGGGGCTGATGTGTCAGCCTTCCCCCGAGAGCATGCACACCCGGCTGGGTTGCAACAGTGCCCAGGCTTGGCCACAACTTTGCTCCACCCTGGGGCAGGCCTTGGGAGTGGGGAGAGGCCAAGGAGCAGGAGCAGGCACTTTCAAGCCTGTGGAGGCAGAGGGCTTTTGGGGCCCCCAGGAACATGCAGGAACCACAGCAGCTGTGCCCAGGAGCGCAGGGTTCCCACCCAGCCAATTCGGTAGGCGGGGAGACTCCCGCCTGTGCAGCCCTGGCTGTGCCTCCCCAACAGCAGCTGGCCTCCCTGCAGGCTGCTCCAGAAGGGCCGCCACCGCTGTCAATATGATACTGTGCCTCAAACGATTTGACCTCTGTCCACCTGGAAATGGGTAAGGTTCTCTCCTGTCTGACCTCAGAAGACAAAACCAAACAAAATCAAACCAAACCAAACAAGAGCACCAAACAAAACCCACAAGAGCACCAAAAGCAAATTCACTTCACAAATTATACTCCAAGCACTGAGGAATAGTACAACTTTTTAAGCAGCTCTGTGGGTATTTCACTTGTAAGTTTTTAGCTGATGAGTGATGTGATGTTCAGGTCACTTAAAATTGCATTACTGCTTGCCCTGCTTATTTTCAGGAAATCATATCATTACTAAAAGATACCATTATTCTCCCACTTCAGCACTATATTATTCTCTGGACCAACTGGTGTCATGCAATAACAGACTGATCACACAGAACTTTTTCATCAAATCATTAATTAGTATTCATATTGCTTGTGCTATTTCTTTCCTGGGTGGGTCCTTTCCCTCAACCCTCTCATCCTTCCATGACCAGCTCCTACCCATTCTTAAAGAACAGTTTAAATACTGGTCCCTCTGGGAAGCCTTCTGACTTCTTACAGGAGACCAGGCCACATCTAAACTTCCACAGTGTAGTGAGACCAGTGGTCTCCCTGGCCTGACTCTATTCCCTCTTCTAGTAAGAATAGTTGGATCTCACAATGGGAAATGGCTTCCCCAGTTCCCATCCAGTCTATGTCGTTTGAACAGAGCCAACTCCCCATTTTTCTCCATCCCCTCAGCTCTAGAGTTGGGCACTTTACCTCAACAAGATTCACTTTGAGAATTTTAGTTGGAACTCTTAGAAAATTAAAGTATTCCAGTTACCATAAGAGGTGAGTCTTCCCCAGAATGAGGACTACAGAAAATCAAGAAAGGAGAAAATCTTGAAACTGTTGAATACCTGGATCCAGCTGTGTCTGAAGCACAGCCTTGCCCTAGACTTTTCCATCCCATGAGCAAAACATTCCTTTATTTTATTATTATTTAAAACACAATTTTTTGCCCCTTGCAACGAAAAAGGTAGAGATTTACACTTTGCATATGGCCCTTCTCATAGTCTACTATTAGTGCCTGTTTGATTTCCCCACATAGGCTGGGACTTCTTAGAATCTCTCTCAATGCCACTCTGTGAGCCCAAGTCCTGGCTCCATAATTTTTTACTTGTGGTTCCTCCATAATTTTTTGAAGAAGGAATAAATGAAATAGCCGATTCACTTTGGCCACTTAAATGACAACAGCTTAAGTGCCACCCATTTGACAAAGTCTGAACTAAAGAAAACAACTGTCATCCTTTGTGTTCACCTACAGTATACTCAAAGATCCCTTCATCCCCTACCTCACCACACTCATTTTCTCTACCTGCAAACTCTGATGCTCCATTCAGATATCCTCAGAGCAGGCCATAGCAGTGAATGAGGCCTGTGAATGACAAAGCTCTTGATAATTTCTAGATGATTAAACAATGATTGTGAGACCGAGAGGGTCTCAGAGTAGGGGGGTCTTGTGAGCAGTTATGTAGAAAGTCTTGGGGGCTTCTATAGAGCAGTAAATTTAAGAATGGAGATATCAAGGTATTGATCCATGGTATAGCTAATTCACAAGCAGAAAGCAGAGATTACCTCAAGTATCTCATGCACACAGGGATGGATTCACTTCCAGGATTCTCTACAATGCCATATTCATCATGAGAGCTTCGTAAACTTGGAAAAAATACAATAGCTTACAGTATCAAGTTTAAAAACCATTGTAACCATTTCAAGTATATAGTTGAGTGGCATTAAGTACATTCACAGTGTTAATGCAACCATCACCACTATCTGGCTCCAGAACTTCTTCATCCTTCCAAATGAAACTGCACCCATTAAACAATAACTCCACCCAGTAACACTATTCTAACTCTCTGTCTCTATAAATTGGACTATTCTGAGTATCTCATGTAAATGGAATCATATTTGTCCACAGTGGCAACATTTAAAAACAAATTTTAAAATAGCAATCAAGAGAGAAGGAGAAAGTAGCATTCAAACCTAGAAAAAGTTGCCTCATGAGACTGTCTGAAGATTAATGCTATTAATGTGTCATATTGTATACACATAAATGCACATTTTGTACCTGTGAAGATATACCCACATAATATAGACACAATGCACTTGTCCTCCCCAAACACCACACACACACTCAGTGCTCCCAGGTTTCTCCTTACAGAAGTCTGTCTTGTTTGGGCTGAGCCCCAAGGAGCAGTCAGCTGTTGGATGACCCGTTGTCTAGTACAGGGGTTCTTGATGAATGTATGTTAGAATCACCTGGAAGAGCTTTTAAAAAATATGCATTCCAGTGCTCCACCCTCAAATCAACAGCTCCAGGCATGGGGCCTTAGCCTTAGTATTTTTTAAAACTCCCCTGGTAGTTGCACTATGCAACCACAGCTGAGAACTCTTGTTCCAGACAATTCTTGGAAGACCAAGTTAGTACTAGGCTGGTGTGGAATATGATTTTTTTAGTGTCTAAGGACTGAATTGTATCCCCTGCAAAATTCATATGTTGAAGCCCTAACCCCCAAGGTGACTGTATTTGGAAACAGGTTAAATGAGGTCCTCAGGGTGGGGCCCTAATCTGATAGGACTTGTGTCCTTAGAAGTAAAAACAGGCCAGGTGCAGTGGTTCACACCTCTAATCCTAGCATTTTGGGAGGCCAAGATAGGCAGATTGGTTATTTTGAGACCAGGCTGGGCAACATGGCAAAATCCTATCTCTACAAAAAAAAAAACAAAAAACAAAAATTAGCTGGGATGGTGATACACGCCTGTGGTCCCAGCTACGTGGGAAGATTGCCTGAGCCCTCGGGGTCGAGGCTGCAGTAAGCTGTGATCTTGCCAGTGCACTCCAGCCTGGGCAACAGAGTTAGACCCTGCCTCAAAAAAAAAAAGTAGATTGACATGAGAGCTTACTCGCTCTCTTTCCACACATGCACAGAGGAGCAGCCACACAGCTACACAGTGAAGAAACCATCTGCAAGCCAGGAAGTGGGGCCTTCCAGAAAGGCCTTTTCGGATCAAGGCCTGACGGACCTTGATCTAGGACTTCTAGCCTTAATTGAGATAATTAAACATCTTGTTTAAGCCACCCAGTCTATGGTATTGTGTTTTGGTGGCCTGAGATGACTGATACAGAATCTGAATCAGGATCCTCCTTCAGAACAACGTCGGCTTCCCAATGTCCTCAACCTCTTGGGCACTTGTAACCCTGACCAGTCCTGCCCAGGCCTTTTTCTGATGCCCACTTGGACTGTGACCTGGAACTCAGGGAAGATTCCTCACCCCACAGAGATCCTTCAACTAAGAGCAGCCTGGGTCACTTTGCCACCATGGCAGAACCTGCGAACCCCAACCCTGAAGCATGAAGAAGCTGGTTCTTGTCTGTAGAAGAGCAGCCCTCCTTGGCAGACCAGAGCTGAGCAATGAGCAGCAATGCTTCACTTTCACCATAGATGCAGCTTTCAAAAATACACATTAGTGTCAAGTGAGTCCTTTGAGTATGTGCTTGGAAAGATGACATAGATAACACTGACAATGAAAACACAGTATTTTTATAATGTAATTAACTCTCATTTTATTGACTTTCTTTTTCCTTTTTTTTTGATCTACCTTGAATGTCAACCATTTTACTGACTTTCCATGTTTGTATGTTTACTGACCAGCATGATGCAAGTTTCATTCAACATCTCAAAACTATTTCCTGTATCTGCTATATATGAGTCATTTACAAGCCATCTGGGTCCGTGAAACAAGGAGGATGGGCTACTGAGATGGTAGGCTACTGAGACGGTAGGCAATTCTAAAGGGCAAGGGGCTGCCCTGGAATCCAGGGATAATTATGTTCATGGCAAAAGCAAAGTCATGCTTGAGGCTTCCATGTGTTGTCTCCAAATTGTCCTTGGTTTCTTTGGACAGAAACCAAAGCATCTTTTTTCACACGTTCCTCATCCTGGGCAGGGAGGCAGGAAGGCTGAAGGAAGGAGGAGTGGGCTACAGAAGCAAAAGTTCATCTGACTGAGGGAAAGCACATCCATTTCTTCCATTGCAACATTTGGGCAGATGTGCAAGTCTGGGATTTGAAGGCTACATTAGGAAGAGGAGGAGGGTGTGCACGTGGGAAGTGGGAATAAAAATAGCACGTGTTTATCCAGCAATTCTAGTTCCTCTTTTGAATTAAACACAGGACTGAAAGGAAATAGAATATATTTTTGGTAGCAGAAGACAAATTGGACCTCTCTCTGGCTCCTGGCCAAGGAAAAAATCTCAAAGGCAGAATTTCCCAGGGCTCTGTTCAGTCACAACCAAAGTCAGTCATGGCCTTGGGTCATGGAGAATACAAAACTAGGGAAAGGGTCTTGACGCGCCAGGTCAGCTATGAGGCATGGGGGGAAAGGCCCCAGCTGTGGGTTTCCCACTGATGCCTCTCTCAGTGGGATCTCAGGCAGCCTTCCCAGGGCCTACGAGGAGGAGGGCAAGGATTTCTGTGTAAGCAAACGTGGCCTAGTGGGTACTCGCTAAAGTCCTGGCACAGTTTGGGCCAAACGTTGTCACTGAAGTGGGGCTTCCGTGGCATGTCAGTTCTTCCTAAGCTATTCCTGTATCTCTCTGTTCAGATTCTCCTCTGGCAGCACCACATGTGTCCAAGCAAGAAACTGAAAATATTTGAGTCCTGGTGGGCACTAGCATGTTCTCTCAGAGGCTTACTAATAGGTCAGCTTGGCCTGCCCAGAAGAAGAGGCCATGACAGAATTAGAAAGGCAGGAAATTTAGGGGGCAAAGACTTGTGAAGAATAAATGGGAGGGAACAGGAGTAGGTGGGGAGAACCCTCAACCTTGAGAGGTGTTTGATAGCTGTTTAAGAATGGAGGGAAGGAAAGAGGATGGATAGCAAGAGTCTCAGGCCACAGTGCTGCTCTGAGAAGTCAGAGCCGGGCTAACGTGAAGCCCCAGAACCAAGATCATCTGTTGGAGGACCCAGCAGTGGGAAGAAACCACTCGGTTCTAGTGTGGTTTCTCGGTCTAGTGACCACCATGCTTGGTCACTGACTGGGAGTATGACCCTGTGATCCCAAAGGTCTGCGAGCTCCCTGCAGTACAGTCCTCTTCAGGAAGAGCTGAGCGTGCGCTCCCGTGGTGTCATGGCTGCCCTTTTGTTCTTTTATTTATTCGGGTATTTCTTGAGCCCCACTATGGCCAGAAACCGAGTTGGTCGCTGGGAATAACATAGATAACAATAGATAATACGCAGCATGAACAATGTGCCAGGCACTATTCTAAATGCTTTACAATGTATTTTGTCACCGAATCCTTGCAACAACTATGAGACAATTGTCGTGTCTATTGTTCACATGAGAAGCTGCCACACAGAAAGGTTATGTAACTTGCTCAAGGCCACATGCCAAACAAGTGACCCCAGAAATCTGACTCCAAAGCCCATACCCAAAGTTAACGGCATTTCATCTAACCTAAGGTGCCATCTATTGTAAGATGTATCATTACTTTATGTGACACTGAGACAAAAAAGAACACTGACAATTAACTTCAACATGTCATTATTGGTAAGATGATCCTCAATTTCAGAGAGAGTAAAATGTAAAAAAAAAAAAAAAATGTGAATTGACAGTTATTACAAAAAGGTACCATGCCTGTTCTCAAAGACTTGGCAGTTGAGTACGAGAGACAGGCCTATGGCGTTGCCATGTTATGTGGTAAGCATAACGTGTGTCTCCCAAGAGAAGTGTACAAATTGCTGCAGGGACAGACAGGAGCACATCACTGCTGCCTGAGGTTACCTGGGAACCCTCAGGGAGGAAGTGGCACTCAGCTGAGCCTTAGAGTTTCTCCAAAGAGAGAAGGGAGGGTTGGAATTGGGACATTTTGAGTATTTTAGGGGCCTTGGTTGATTATGCTAATGTTAATAATGCAACAGTGGCTAACAACTTATTGAGTGTTAACCACATGTTGGGCACTGTGTTAAGGGGTTGTGTATCACCCCATTTAATACTCATAGAAACCCCCAAGAAGACCCCCTCATGAGATCCATTTTACAGGAGAGAGGCCTGAGGTTCAGAAGATTAGCGGATTTACCCCAGCACACAGCTGGCAGATAATGGGGCCAGGATGAGAATCTCCAGTGGCTCTCCAGTCTCAGCTGTCAACCACGTGGCTGGGCCACCTCTCAGAAAGGAGGTTGGGGACAAGTCATGCTCTCCAAAGTCATTCTTGTCCACTGAGCACTTCGTTTTCTGGGAGAAGGCTGAGAGGAGGTATATATGGCTAAAAACAAGGATTGAGAGAGACCTTTGGGAGTCCCAACTTATGCTGAAGTCAGGTTGGGGAGGACTGATGGGCAGGGAGGTTCTGGAAGTGTTGGTGCAAGACTGGGGCCTCTGAGTCATTTCACCTGCCAAGTATTTGCTGAAAATTCACTCTGAGAAAAGGTCTGTGCTGGGCACCAAGGGGGCTATCGATGGAAGTTGTGGGCTAAGCACCAAGTGCTGAATGAAGTATAACACTGAGTTCTTTGCAGGCCTTACAGATCTGGCCCCCTCTCTTCCTGCTGGGCCTCATCTCCTGCCTCCTTCCCCTGACAAGCTCTTGGCCTGGCCATCTGTTGCTTCCTTGAGAAGGTCAAGCTCCTTCCACTTCTGTTCCTTTACCTGTGCCTCTGCTTGGAATGTTTTCCTACCCTCAGCTCCTTTTGCATGGCTAGCTTCTTCTCTTGCTTTGGGTCTCAGTGTAACTGTTGCCTCCTCTGAGAAGCTCTGCCTGTTATTTTCCATCATAGCACCACATTCATTTCCTCCCTAGAACTTTTCATAATGTGTAGTTATGTGTTTTATTGGTTTGCATCTTCAGAGCAGGTACTTTGAAGATGCACCCCGACACTAGGACTGCTACATCCTATCAGTGAGCATGCTGCCTGCCATATCATAGGTGCTTCATATTTGAATGAACAAACAGCTTTGCTTAGAATTAATGAATCAAGATGCACATCTGACACAGAAAATAATCAACTACTGAACTGCTGAAAGAATGGAGAGGTTGATGTGTGCTGAAACTGTCAAACAGATGTAAGAGTTGAACAGGGCAGGTGGAAATCACAGTTAGGGGTGGCTAGAGAGTAAAAAAACCAGCTAGGAGGAGAAAAAGTCGTCTGTGTGGGGACAAAAAGTTTTCTATTGACTGCAGGTTTGAAGCACCTTCATGTTCAGTGTCTGGAATGACCTCAGCTTTCTTCCCTCCCGGGTCCCTCCTCCTACTTACTGAAACATGGAGCTGAGACCACCAGGAACATCTGTCTAGCTTCTCCTCAGTGTGTTTTGGTGGGCTCCCTCGGGAGACCCAACATGACATCGAGACTGAACTCTCATAAGGCTCCTCAGTCTAGGAATGAGGCTATTTGGGGAAAAACCACAGTGAATGCTGTCCTCATTTTTACATCACAGACAGAGTGACCCCCAGTAACCAGAAAGGCTCTCAGATGGCTGTATTTTAGAATCCCTTCAAGGGTTTTAGAAGTGGAGCGAGATGGGTAGAATGTGTGTTATTTAGATGATGGATAACCTAAAAGCCCCAACTTCACCACCATGCAATATATCCATGTAACAAGATGACACTTGTACCTCATAAATTTATGCAAATTGTAAGGAGTACAGCTAGACCTCACCAATGATAGAGTGTTCTATCAGCTATTCCTGCTGTTTCTCAGATAGGGAGATAATAGAACAACACATCTATACCACTGAATTATGTACTTCTATAGCCCTGAACTCATGGATTTCTATACATTTTGAAAGTAAACAAAGGTCAAGACTTGTTACTTTGTTTACTTGAAAGTAAACAAAGGTCAAGACATTTTATACATGTCCTGATTGATGTTCAATAGGCATTTTTAAAAATCTTGTCTAGAGACACATCTATTTACAGAGTATCAAGTCTTATTTTTGTTCTGTATTCATGAGTTTTCCTCCCCCTACCCCACCTCCTGCAAGAACACACTCTGAGCTCATTGAGGCAGGAGATCATGCCTCAATATTGAACTTCAATGTCTGCAAAGAATCTTCAAAAAAACAGCTGCTTGGTAAATACTGAATTAAACTGAAGTGTTCTAAGACCTTCTAGAAGTTCAGTTCTCTGCTCATTTTAATAGAGCAAGTTGTCTCAATTAATCTGAGCCCAAAGTTGTTGCCTGTTAACCATATAGATCAAACTCTGTGTCCCACTTGTCAGAAACTATTAAAGAGCAGGAATCTCATTTTAGCTTTAACTGATCTGTGACTTAATTTGGAAAGTCTCTCCTTACCCCAAATTATACATGATTGAATAAGAGTAAGAACAAACTAAAAATAACTTTTTGCTATAGTGAAACAACAATTTAAAAATTTAAACAAAATCCTTTGCTGCAAACCAAAATCTTTTAGGAAACTTCTAGCTATTTCAGAGTTTGAAGAGAATATTAACTGCTACATTTCAGCCAAGGACAACACCATGTGATGGAGGAAGAAATGAAGTCATCTGGGTATGTGTTTTCTGGAACCCTGCCCTAAATGGCTTTCTCCTTGACATGTGTCCAGCTCTTTCATACAGCTTAACATTAGCAATGCTTGCAACTTTTTTATAAAACCATATTTAAAATATAAAAGAAGCATGAAAAAATGCTCAGGGTGAAGGAAAGGAGAGAGAGAAGAAAGGAAGAAAGCATTCATTGAGGGCAAGTGAGCATTCACCATGGTAGTGAATGTGAAGTTTGCTTTGTCAATGAGAGCCTTGTCCAAGGAGTCATCTCAATGGTTGGCATGATACTTGCTCCCTGAATTAGGGTTCTCTGAATTTAGCTAAGGACCATCATCTTCAGATTCAGGTACTATTCGCTTAATCCACAACTTTCTATTTATTACTTTTTTAATCCCTAAAAGGCAGTCAGAAAGTAATAGCAGCAGTCACTATAGCCTTTGTTCTTGTAGTTTCCTACCCATTAATCTTCTTGCTCAACAGAACCCTATCAGGTCTTGGCTAGGTATGGTGGCTCATGCCTGTATTCCCAGCACTTTGGGAGGCTTAGGTGGGTGGATCACTTGAGGTCAGGAGTTTGAGACCAGCCTGGCCAACATGATGAAACTCCTGTCTCTACTAAAAATACAAAAATTAGCTGGATGTAGTGGCGGGTGCCTGTAGTCCCAACTACTGGGGAGGCTGAGGCAGAAGAATCGCTTAAACCTGGGAGGTGGAGGTTGCAGCCAAGATTACACCACTGCCCTCTAGTATGGATGACAAAGTGAGACTCTGTCTCAAAAGACAAACAAAAAAACCACAACCCTGTAACCCTATCAGGTCTTCAGAAGGAATTTTGGATGTTCCTAGACTCCAGGCTCAAGGACTCTTTCACCAAATGATTAGTAAAGAAATGCTTACAGTAATGTTTGCCTACCTTGAACCATTTTTGTCTCTGGTATTTTCCTACAATCAGAGCCTGATCCTAATATCAATGGGAAAATATTTAAAGGAAACAAAATGCATGAAAATCTCTCTGTGTGAGGCCAGATCTGTGGAGTTACAGAAGGACTCAGCAAAGACTCCCAAGCAGCTGGGAACAGTCAGTGCTACAGAATTCCTAAACCATGCTAAGAGTTTTGGTGTCCTGGAAAAAGCTCCAAAATGTTCCAATCATTAAATGGCTCAACTTAAATCACTTTCAGATGAGCAAATTCAGGACAAACACTACCGACTTTTTAAACCACATCACATGTTCCAAAAGCGAAATGGGAAACAAAGCTGAATGGTGTGTTCTTTCCCCACTTGCCTTTGCAGGTGATTTCAAATTTAGTAGATGCAAAGTAGAGTCAAAAGAAGTTCTCAGCACGTCTGCCCTAAGAGCCAATAATGCCAATATATATAAACTTTGGACCACTGATTCAAAGGAATTATAATCTTTAAATAGTTCTGCCAATAAGAGTGCTTAATGTCAGGGCAACTAATTCATATTAGATGCTCAGTAAATGTTCATTTAATTCATACTAAATACAGGAATAAACAACATCTAACAAGCAGCATAAAGGTAAAGAATAAAGTACTTTGAAAGTTCTACTGTTAAAGTTTGTCAGAGTAGAGTATGATGGCCCCATGAAACAGAATAAAAACAGTAGCCAAAAAAGAAAAACTAAGACCAAAATTTGCAGACTGAAGTGCTGACAAAAATCAGAGAAGAAAATTATAAGAAGGAACCACTGGTTGACAAGGCGCAATGCAGTAAGAGACCCCAAAATCAGGACCAATGGGTGTCAAGTGGATTTCACAACAAAGTGGTAATCTGGGCAGTGATTTACAAACATGATTAAATCAGTAGGCAGCCTCTAAGATTGCCCCCAACTCCTGGCATTCATGCAGTTCTGCAGTCTTGTATCCTGAGTATGGACTGCATTTAGTGACATAATCCTAGTGAATAGAATCTGGCAGAAGTAATGGGATGTCACTTCTGATATTAGGAAACATAGTCTCTCACTTGCTTGTTCTCAGAGAGGCTAGCTGCTATGTTGTAAGCTACCCAAAGAGAAGCTCACATAAAAAAAAAAACAAAAAAAACAAAAACCACCCTGATATTTTTGGTTAATAGCCAGTGAGGATCTGAGGCCTGCCAACAGCCACGTGTATCTAAGTACATTCCTGCAATCACTTACTATGTTAGGAATCTGTATTAATAGACATGGATTCCTTTATCTCAAGAAGTATTGCTATGTTATTGCTAAAAAGCACATTGTAGCCATTATGTCACCTAATAGCAATGAGCTGCAGCTCTGTGGACTTAAGAATGAACACAGAAGACATCCTTGCCTAAATGACTAAGCTGAGAAGACTGATGTCTTCTCAGACTCAGTTTACTCTTTGGTCTCCTCATTCAGGGCTTAAATGTCTGCTTAGAAAATTCCAACCCAATTTGACTGAAGAGATAAAGTAGGTGACTAATGGTCACTAAAACACAATATTCCCGAAATTGCAATCTTTTAAAATGGGATTTGTCACTTTCTTTTTTGGGAAGATCTGAAGAAAAACATTTTAACAAGATTGACTTAACACAAATGTTTGTATGTAGCTATTTTGAATTAGGGAATATTTTGATGTAACTGCTTTAACCTCAGTGTTTTGATGCTTCATTGAAATGAAAAATTACTGCTTTTTTTTAAATTGCCAAGTGACAAAGCCAACAGATTTCTGGATCTCTCTATTCCTGATCCTCCCCCAGCCTAGAACACCCTGACTTTAACTTTTAGGTAGAAGTTGTCATGGGGTGAAATTTAGAAATGGGGTAAAGATGTTAACTTTGTAGGATTACAGAGTGATTTTTAAAATGTAAAATTCCAGTGGGGTAAATTTTTTTTGCACATTAAGATAATCTGATTATCAACAGGGCCATTTCAAAATGTCAAGTACTTAGAGGCACATGTGCTAATATCTTTTGGCTTTTGGGATTTTTACTCAACATGAGCAGTCTCTACTAACCTATCTCCATACAAACGTGGTTTTCCAGCTTTGAATGTTGGTGGACTGGAGTTGTGTAATCTATGTGCCATTCAATAGGCTCCCTAGAACGTGTTATTGAAGTTAAAAGCACAAGATCTGGTGTTAGCATGCCATCTACTAGCAGCATGACACAGGGAAAAACTGTAATATCTTTGAACCTTGGGTTTTCCTTTTATAAAATGGATCTAACAGTAGTATTTGTGTAGATTAAATGAAATTATATAAATGAAGTCCTTAGTAGACTGCCTGTACCATATATTATAAACTATTAATACTGTTTAGTACAGAAATGTTTATTTAGCCAGGCACAGTGGCTCACGCCTGTAATCCCAGCACTTTGGGAGGCTGAGGTGGGCAGATCGCTTGAGGTAAGGAGTTTGGGACCAGCCTGACAAACATGGTGAAAGCCCTTCTCTACTAAAAATACAAAAATTAGTCAGGCATGGTGGTACATGCCTGTAATCCCAGCTACTCAGGAGACTGAGGCAGGAGAATCACTTGAACCCAGGAGGCAGAGGCTGCAGTGAGCTGAGATCATGCTGCTGCACTCTAGCCTGGGTGACAGAGTGAGACTCAGTCTCAAAAGAAAAGAAAAAAAAAGGAAATGTTTATTTAAATTGGACCTGGGAAGGTGATTTCATTAATAACATCATGCTGTTGATAAAATATAGATCAAAATAATGTCAATGTTGTTAATATCAGTGGTCCTCAAACATGATTGCATATTGAAAATTATGTGGAAAAACTTCACCTTTCTCTCATAGAGCAAGGAGGTTTAGACTTAATTTTCTACTATAAACCACTAGAAAACTATACAAAATATGAGCAATTGTTTTCAGACATTGGACTATACATACCACATGACTGATTCTTGAAGGAAGAGAAACAGAGAAGGTAAGCCTTGTGAATGCCCCAGCTTGCTGCCCAGAGGAAATTTATGGAGCACTGACACAGGGAGAAGGAACCCAGAGTGTGGCAGACTTGTATTAGTCTGTTTTATAAACAACTGTTTTATGCAGTTGATAAAAGACATACCTGAAACTGGGCAATTTTCAAAAGAAAGAGGGTTAATTGGACTTACAGTTCCATGTGGCTGAAGAAGCCTCACAATCATGGCAGAAGGCAAGGAGGAGGAAGTCATGTCTTACATGGATGGCAGCAGACTAAGAAAGAGCTTGTTCCAGGAGACTCCTGTTTTTCAAAACCATCAGATCTTGGGAGACTTACTCACTATTGTGCGAACAGCATGGGAAAGATGGCCCCTGATGATTCAATTACTTCCCACCCGGTCCCTCCCACAACACGTGGGAATTCAAGATGAGATTTGAGTGGGGACACAGCGAACCTTATCACTTAGAGTTGAAGAAATAGACAGAAGTATTGAGGAGACTGAGGTGGCTGAAACTGAGACAGAGCTCCAGAAAGAGGAAGAAACACAAGAAATAGAACTACAGAAATTTGTATAGGGCTTCCCTTGAGTCTTTGCTGAGTACAGTGCTGCATGTGCATAAAATGCGAAATTCCAAAAATCTGGGTACAGAATGACCAGAGAGTTGTAAATTGAACAATTCCCAGAGCTCACACAGGGAGAAGTTTCAGCTCTGATCAGCCATACTGATGAGTCCATTTTGATCACCCACAACATTCAGTGGAGAACCTAGAGGTGTCACATCATAGAAGATGTGAATGACCTTCTATGATGATCAGACAAGATCATCTGATGAATGGCTGCACCATTATTGGGGCAAAGAATACTCTAGACCCACTGGCTTCAAAGGGATAAAACAGACAAGCAAATAATTGGTTGCAAAATAAAACGCAACACTCCTTAAAGGAATACAATAAAATCCAGCCACTCAACAAAGTAACATTCACAATTTCCAACTCCAATCAAAAATCACTATGCATGGTAAGGTAGAGAAAAATGTGACACATGAGTAGAAGCTGATAGAAACCATTCTGGAAATGACAGACATAAAGAAACTTGTGGACAAAGATGTTAAAACAGATATTATATTTGAGTAAAGAAAAAATATAGTAAGGAGAGCAAAAGATGTAAATAAGAACTCAAACAGGAATTAAAAAATGCAAAAAACAATATCTGATATTAAAACTTAACTGGAAGTATTAATAGGCAATTAGCCACCACAGAAGATTAATGAACTTGAAGACAGTGATAGAATATATCTAAACTGAAGCACAGAGAAAAAAGAATTTTAAAATTAAACAGTTGAAGTGAATGAGATGACAAGCCACAGTCTGGGAGAAAATATTTGCAAAAGACAGTTCTGACAAAGCACTGTAATCCAAAATATATGCAGAACTGTTAAGAAAACAAGTTGATTTTAAAAATGGACAAAAGACCTGAACAGATACCTTACCAAAGAAGATGGCAAATACATTATGAAAAGATGCTCAACGTGGTATGCCATTAGGTTATTACAAATTAAAATGAGATATCACTACACACACACCTATCAGAATGACCAAAATCCAACCACTGACAACACCAAATGCTGGTGAGGATGTGGAGCAATAGGAACTCTCATTCATTGCTGGTGGGAATGAAAACTGGTACAGCCATTTTGGAAGATGATTTGGCAATTTCTTATAGAACTAAACATGCTTGTACCATACGATTGAGCAATCACACTCTTTGGTATTTACACAAATGAGTTGAAAACTTATGTCCACACAAAACCCTGCAAACGGGTGTTTATAACATCTTTATTCATAATTGCCGAAACTTCAAAGCAACCAAGATGTCCCTCAATAGGTGAATGAATAAACAAACTGCAGTACATTGAGAGGGTGAATAGTGTTTGGTGCTAAAAAAGAAATGAGCTCTAAAGCCATGAGAAGACATGGAGGAATCTAAATGTATATTAATAAGTGAAAGATGCCAATCTGAAAAGGTTACATACTGTGTGATTCCAACTATATGACATCTTAGAAAAGGCAACCGTGGAGATCGTAAAAACATCAGTGATTGCCAGGGGTTGAGGGGAAAAGAGGGATGATTAGGCAGAACACCAAGGATTTTTAAGGCAGTGAAACTATTCTGGATGATACTATAATGGTAGATACATGTCATTATGCATTTGTCAAAATTCTTAGAATGTACAATACCCAGAGTGAACTCTAACGTAAACTATGGATTTACGTTAGTGGGGCAAGGGAGATGACTCAAAGTAGGTTCACCGGTTGTAACGATTGTATCATTATGGAACATTATGCTGATAGCTGGGGAGGCTACGCATGCGTCAGGCAGGAGGTATATGGTAACTGTACTTTTCTGCTCAGTTTTGCTGTGAACTTAAAACTGCTCTGAAAAGTCCTTCGTAAAAATAACAGAGCCTCAATGACCCATAGTATAATACCCAGCACTCTAATATTTGCATAATTGGAGTCCTAGAAAAGGAGGTGAGAGAAAAAATATTTGCATAATGGCTGTGAATTTTCTGAAATTGATGAATACTATAAACTCCCCCAACCCTTCCCTCTGTCCAAAATACACCAAGGTACATTATAATCAGATTCCTGAAAAACAGTAATGAACCTAAATCTTATGAGCAGCCAGAGAAAAAAGACACACCAAGTACAGAGAAACAAAGATAAGAACCAATGCAGACTTGACAGTAGAAACCATACTGGCTAGAAAACAATGACATGACTTTTTAAAAACACTGAAATAAAACCTATGAATCTAGAATTCTATATCCTGCAAAAATATAGAAAAAACACATAAAATACGGAAAATATTTTGAAAATATTTTCAAAAATACAGATGAAATGTGCAAAAAAAACTTTCGCACACAAACAAAAGCCAAGGAAATTTGTCATCAGCAAAAATGATCTATAAGAAATGTTAAAACAAAATTCTTTGGGCAAGAAAAAAAT
The DNA here is from genome assembly GCF_000951035.1 of Colobus angolensis palliatus. NCBI lineage: Eukaryota > Metazoa > Chordata > Mammalia > Primates > Cercopithecidae > Colobus > Colobus angolensis. The sequence continues at coordinate 3,061,143 of NW_012114710.1, forward strand.
GATACAAGATGGAAATTTGAATGTATGTAAATGAATGGTTAATTTTATATGTTAAGTTGACTGGGCTAAGGGATGTTCAGAAATTCAGTAAAACATTGTTTCTGGGTATGTCTCTGACAGTATTCTGGAAGAAATTAGCATTTCAATCAGACTGAGTAAATGGCCCTCACCAATGTGTGGGGACATCATCCAACCCACTGAGGGCCTGAATAAAACAGGCAGAAAAAAGGCAAATTTGCTCATTCTGCCTGAGTTGAAACAATCCATCTTCTCTTGCCCCCAGATATCAGTGTTCCTGGTTCCTGGGCCTTTGGACTCAGACTGGGACTAACACCATTGGCTCCCTTCGTTCCCTGGACTTTGAGTTTGAACTAGAACTACACCACCAACTTTCCTGGGTCTCCAGCTTGCAGATGGCAGATCACAGGACTTCTCAGCCTCCATAATTGTGTAAGCCAAAGTCTTACAGTAAATCTCTTTCTACAAATCTACATATATGTAAATAGATATATGTGTGTGTGTGTGTCTGTGTGTCGGTGTATATCTTTTTGGTTCTGACTCTCTGGAGAACCCTAACATAACAAAAGAATAAAGAATACTGGAAATGGTAAATATGTGAGTAAATATTAGAGACTTTTACATTTTTATTTGAAACATACTTGACTGTTTAAAGTGAAAATAATGTATTTTGAAGTTTATAACATGTAGCAATAAAATGTGTGACAAAATAATACAAAGGGAGATATACAGGAAATGGAAATATACTGTTAAGAGGATCTTATATTCTGCACAAAGTGGTATATTATTTGAAGACAGGCTATAAGTTGAAAATACATATTATAAACCTTAAACTTTTAAATGCAACAAAGAGATATATAGAATATGTAGTGGATAGAATAGAATGCAAAAAATAATCCCAAAAAGCCAAGAAAAGAGGAAAATGGTAATAAAGTATAGATGAAACAAATAGAAAACATTTAGTAAAATGGTATATTTAAATTCAACTACATTGATAAAATAAGTTATCTAAACAGTACAATTAAAAATATCAGGCTGGATTAAAATGTAAGACCCAAATATACACCGTCTACCAAAAAAAAAAATTTAATGGAAAAATGTAAAAGAATTAAAAACCATATATCATGCAAACACTAAATGTTAGAAACTTCAAGTCGATAGATTAATATCAAACAAAGTAGAATTCAGAACAAGAAACATTACCAGAGACAAAGAGGGACATTTAATTATAACAGTCAATTTATTTTATAGAAATAACAATCTTAAGTGTGTATACACGTAAAAGCTTCAAAATATGTAAAATAAGAACAGAAAAATAGAAAAAAAAGTTAATCATGTTCAGAGATAAACATTCCTCTCTCAGTAATTTATCAAAGTAGACCAAAAACCAGTAAAGAAATAAAAGATTTCATCATCTCTAGCAACCAACTTGACCTAGTTGACACTGATAGAATGCTGTACTCAACAGTAGAATACACATTCTTTTCAAGGATGCATGAAGCATTCACCAAGCTAGAACGCATGCTGAGCTGTAAAACAAAACTCAACATTTTTAAAAGAATCAAAACAATGGAGAGTATGTTCTTTGACTGCAGTGAAATTAAACTAGATATTTCTCATTTCAAAAAAAGGAAATGAGAAAGTTAGAAAGTGTTTTGAACTAAATGAAAATAACACAACATTAAAATGTGTGTGATGCAGCTAAAGAAGTTGTTAAAGGGAATTTTATAACTCTACATGCTTATATTTTAAAAAGAGGAGGGCTTAAAATCAATGATCTAAGCTTTCATCTTAAGAAACCAGAAAAAGGAGCAAATTAAACCTAAAGTAAGTTGGAGAAAGGAAATAACAGCAGAAAGTAATAAATTAGAAAATGAAAAAACATTTCCGAAAAATTATGGAAAATCTGGCTCTTTGAAGGGTTCAGTAAACCTTAAGTGACACTAACGGAGGTGGGAGAGGAGAGAGAGAACACAAATTACCAATATCAGAAACAAAAGAAGAGATATCACTAGATCCTACAAACATTAAATAAGAGAATATTGCAGACAAATTTATGCCAACAAATTTGAAAACTTAGACAAAATGGATGAATTCTTTGAAAAACTCAAGTTACCAAAACTGACTCAAGAATACATAGGTGACTCTTATGAAGCTAATCTAGCACTGATTCACGAAATGCCACTGAAAACCATTGGTTTGGTTCAGATTTTATCTAAGCATATCAGTGAACCAAAGGCATAGAAGATTTGAGCAGGACTAGACTGTCCAAATAGAGGCTAACAACCTACTGAACAATGAAATATACAATTACAGTTGATGGCTACATCACTAAATAAATCTCTGAATATTTGTTCACTGACTTGACTGAAAATTTTGAGTCAGTTATTTAGGAGTTGTATAAACATAACCTTAAAGATTCAGATGTGAAGGCACTGTGGGTGGGCTTTCCCAACACCCATTCCCAATTCCCTTCTTTGCTCTCTCTGAGCCTCCTTTGCAGCTAGATAAGAGTGGCCATATGACACCATTCTGGCAAATGAATGTAAGCAGATGTTTGCTAAGGGTGGGGGAACATATCTTGATAAAAGGGGACGAATGTTCAGCAACCATCCTGCAAGTGAGAAACTGAGACAATCCTACCATCACTCAGCTGCTGAATCAGTAGTGACAATAATGGCCTCCCTCTTGATTTTTTTTTTTATTGTTATATGAGAAAAATTCCCGTTTCTTTAAAAGCTTTTAAGTTGGTTTTTTATTAACTTGCAATCATACACAGTCTTAATAGAAGACTATGACATATTTATATTCCCACAGCTAAGGCAAAAAGGGAGCCATCAGTTTAGTTCTTCCCTTGACTAGCTATACAAATCTTAGAACCATCTCTTAGCATCAGTGCACCTGCATTTTGTCATCAATAGATAATAATCATAATGATAATAACTATATATTGAAGATGCTGCTGAGGGACAGAACAAACCAGAGGCTTCAGAATCTCTTTCAGCCACTGGAAAGACAGTATGCCAATACAGGAAGTCCTTGCACATCAGAATGCTGAAATCTAGGCTGTGATTCTCCTTGTAGCATAATAAAACATCAGTAAGCAGCAATTTTAGCATGAGTATGAAGAGTCTTGAAATTTTTTAGAGACACATACACTGAGAGCCAACTCCCAAAAGGATCACGAAAAGTAAATTAAGCGCATTCAATGTTTTTCCAACAGACGCCCATGACGATATTTCATATGGAGGAATCTTTGCCTGTGATTCACTTTCAAATCCTATGACCCATGTTTCTTTTCACACGATAAAACACCAGGGCTCTGCAGAACTCCCTGTTCAGCAGATATTTGTGGTCAAGGTTCTGAGAAGATTTTTGCCCATAAATGGCTCACACTTTATCCAGTTAGAAAGAAATGGAAGCTCACAGAATTTCACAGGACAGCTAAGGCCCCAGCAAAGCCATGCAAACCAGCTGGGCATGCGAATAAATGGAGAAAGACACAGTCACTTACCACTTCCAGCTGAAAAGGAGTGGCAATGAGATTGAATCCACACAACCATGGCATCTTACCTTTCTTTCCTGAAGCATGGAGCCCTGTTAGCTCACCATTCTAACTGATGTCTTGTATAAAAAGAAAGGACCTAGCATCACCCAGCTCTGCCGCTTACTAGCTGGCTATGATGACTTTGGGGAGGTAATTTAAACATGCAACCTCCTCATATGTAAAATACAGATAATGATGACTATGACCACTTCCTATCAGAAATAAACATTTATTGAGAGCTTACTGAATACAGAAACCTGTTTTAAGTATTTTAAATGTGTTAAACTCATTTCGTCTTCACGATTCTGACATACTCTCTATCATTATTTTTATTGCATTTTAAATTGAAGAAATTGGAAGAAGAGTAAGAACCGTTCCTAAGGCTACACAACTGGTATGTGACAAGGATTAGGTAGACAGTTGCTGTCAGGATTGAACAAGAAAATGCAGGTAAAACTCTGCCTGGCACATAGCAGGTATGTGTCATGATACATGCTAGTTACTGTCTCTTGGTTACCTTCTGCTTGTGATGTCACCTTAGAAACAGCTACAGAAAATCTACTGAAGGTTATGAGTGGGGAAAGTGGCACAGGTTCAAGTACTGAAGCTTTCTATTGAAAATTGTTAGTGGGGTAGTGACATGCTGGGTAAAGCAGTTGTAGGTGTTTCCTAAGAACCCATTGAGGAAAAACGGCCAGCACAAGGCAGATACAGACCCAGTGTAAATGGAGAATTAAAGTTAAGCTCAGGAGAAGAACAAATGCTGAGTTCTCACCCTGGTAGGGGGAGTTATAAATTAATGTAAAGGAGATAGCCCTGTAACAGACACTTTCCCAACCCTTCCTAAAATAATCTACAGTGGTCTAATCCTTTTGTTTTTCTTTGCCATAGCTCGAGAGTCATTGGCTATCTTTCTGCCCCACAGATAACCCCACTCTATTAATATGGACCGTTAGAACATTTTTTCCATTCCCCAAGATATACTTAATGCTAATCCTGTTCTTGATTTCATCTTTAGCCAAGCTGAATTTTATGCGTCTTTATTTGTATTGCCTCCAACCCTGTTTAAAACCTTTCACTGTGTTCTCATTTTCTTAAAGACGTTTCCTGCAATGAAAAAGATTTATTCTTCAAATGAATGTCCATGGAAATAGTTTTAAAGGCTTTCTTTTCAACAGCTCTCCAGCATAGCTTTCTGATGTTTTTAGAAATGGGATCATTTGGGACTGTCTTGTGCTTTGTAGTATCCTTCTTTCCCAGAGCCCCCCAACCCCACCCCCTGCCCCAGTACCGAGGTGACCTGTATCTTAGCTCCATTGTCTCCTTCTTCCCCCTTGATTCTGCTCTTCCTGTTCTTTTCCTGAATCATCCATCTCCCCCTCTCCTAGGGCCTCTTTTCCCACAACCCTGCAGACTTTGTCTCTTCTCTTGCTAGTCCCTCCAGCTTCCTACCATTTTATTTCCTACAGTGGTCAATTCTCTCCAATAGTGCCCTCGTTTGGAGTTTCAGCTTTGTCATGACCTTAGCCCTATTACCCTCTAAGAATCCCCTCTCTAGGATAACCTAGGAACTCCTATTTGTCAAAGTCATAACCTTTCCCTGGTTTCATCCTCCTTAATCTGAGTAGCATTTGGTGACACTGAGCTACCTCATCCTTCCCGAAATTCTTCTCCTCCTCCTGGAAGAGGTGCTTCCTCCAGGGAGCAATCCTTGATTTCCCAAAACAAGACGTGACCCCCTCCTCCCTGCAAATGCATGTGTCTATGTTGTACCTGTCCTCATAGATTATCACCTCCTTGAGGGCAGGAGCCTAGTTTTATGCCTCTCCCCCAACACGCATAGACAGCCTGGAGCTAACACGGTGCCAAGTTCACAGCAAGGATTCAGCAAACATGGTACGAGTACAAAAATAAACTTGGTCTCAGAATGTCAGGATGCAGCTGAACGTGGCCCAAAGATGACTTTGACTTGGACTGTCTACTGATTTTTAAATATCTGAGTTAGTTATCAGCATTTCAAAACTGTGGTATTTGACATGAAAAATGCAGATTTCTTGGTTGTTTTATTTGACAAATCTGATTTAATCTCATCGGGGTCCCTATTCCTGCATGGCCACAGAAGGCAGGATCTGACCATCTGCTGTCCCCTTGGGTGAGACTCCTGTCCTGTTTTGTCTGCTTCACTCATGGACATTTCCTTCATGGCCCCTCTAGGCACTTTAGTCTTGTGAACCCTTGAAAAATGAACCTGTGCAAAGGGTAAAGGTAGGACACACTCATTGGTTCAGTTATCAGTGTTCTTGCCAGCTCTGTCCTCTAGCTACCTGTCAAGAGTTCAGAAGGAATGGCAAGCTGACTCATCTCTGAGCTCCCTGTCACTGGCCTGGACCTGGAAAGAATGCTTCTTCAAGGAAGCTTTCCATGACTGCTCCTCTTGGAAAACCTCTCCCTCTTTTATGCCTCTAAAGCAGGGTGTACAGGTAATACAGGATCCCCCTCCTTGCTCAACATGCATGCACATGCATGTGTGTGTGTGTACACACATCAGCTCTGGCTGTAAATATGGCTCGACTTTGCCTGCCTGCTGCCAGTGTTATCCACACATAACACTCAATGCACATTGAGGTTGTTTGCCTTTATTCATAAGTCTGTGAGTATTTGGGTGGTGAGCAGTGGAGGGGTAAGAACCTAGACAGGGACATGGAGAAGAAGAAGAAAAGGCAGCAGTGATTTAGAAAGACAGCAGCAATGATTTCGTATCTATTCTCTTAGGGATGGCCCTATGCATTGAGTGTGGCCTGTGTTGAAGAGAGAAGACCCAAAGCTGACACCAGTGTCCAGAGGGGCTTTGAGTAGAGCTGCTTGCATTGCCCAGAAGACACAGAGCAGCCAGAGGCCCAAGAGAGTCCTTTCTGGCCTTTGCAAAGAACGTCTGCACCTCCCTCCACTCAGAGGCCTGGAGGGTTTGGATGAGGGGAGATGGCACGCTTGGCCTGGGTGGTGGGCTTCTTGTGATGAGTCATCACTGTAGGGAGACTTGATGTGCTGAAGGCAATGTGGATGTCAGGGGGCAGAAGAGGAAGAACAGAACAAATGTGCATGGTAGCAAGCTGGTTGGAAGCACTTGTGAAGCACCTTTGGAGGCTCCCAGGAGTAAACTGGGGCTCTCTGCTTAGGTCCCACCACTAGACAGATGGAAGCTACCATGTCATTAGACATTGATTTACAGGTATTTATGTTCACATCTCTATTCGTTGGGATATAAAGTTGGCTTCTTTAACAAAGAGACCTAAGTCAAAGTCATTTACATTAACAATTGCCTTCTCTCTCAGGTAGATGTCCAGGGACATGGTCCATATTTGCTATGGCTGCTTTATCATCATCAGAGCCCAGGTTCCCTCTATCTTGCTGTTCTGCCATCCTCAAAATGTGGCTTCTATCTCATGGTTCTTCAGGGAATCTCCAGCTCCTGCCATCGTATCTGCTTCCGTGTAACAGGAAGGAAAAGAAGGGGAAAGCATGGGGACATCACTTCTTTTTAAGGCATAACTATATCTTACACAGATCACTTACATCCCATAATCCAGAAAGTTGTTGTAGGACCACCTCTAGCTGCAAGAGAAGCTGGAAGATAGTGTTTGGCTTGGTAACCATGTACCCAGTTAAAAATTCTATTACTTTAGAAGAACAGGAGAATGAATATATTAGATTTCAAATACAAGTTTCTTCCAGAGCATCTGTCTCCACTAGACTAGAAGCTCATTGAAAATCAGGGCTTTAGCCAACCCTGATTCCACCAAGCACCAGTGTAATATGTGCACATAGTTGACAGACCATAAACCAGAACTGCCATGACATCCTGTTCCTGCTACTCCATCACTATGGCTGGTCACAGTGGGTAGCACGCGTACATGCAATGAAAGCTAACCCTCACAGAATTGATGCCTTCTCTGCCATTTACTTGCTGTGTGTGTCTGAGCAAGTCAGCCTGGACCTAAGTTTCTTCATCAATTCAGGGGGAATAATAATACCTACCATGATAGGGTTGTTAAGATTATGTTTAGTGCCTGGTACTCAGTTAGCATTCAATAAGTGGTTTAAAAAAATTAGACCAGGCCGGGCACCCCAGCACTTTGGGAGGCCGAGACAGGCGGATCACGAGGTCAGGAGATCGAGACCATCCTGGCTGACACGGTGAAACCCTGTCTCTACTAAAAAATACAAAAAAACTAGCCGGGCGTGGTGGCGGGCGCCTGTAGTCCCAGCTACTCGGGAGGCTGAGGCAGGAGAATGGCGTGAACCCGGGAGGCGGAGCTTGCAGTGAGCTGAGATCCGGCCACTGCACTCCAGCCCGGGTGACAGAGCGAGACTCCGTCTCAAAAAAAAAAAAAAAAAAAAATCAGACCATCCCATGGCAATGTCAGTGACAGGCCACATGCAGAATTTCAGTCTCTCTGGGCAGTGCATACAGCTGTTGTTGAGGACAACAGAATAGTTCCAGGTGGGTGTGTACTTGCTTGAGGCAATGATCTGTATAAATGACCAAGGAGAGAATTCAGCTAGTAACCTTAGGAAACCAATAGTCTGAATTTCTCCACCTATCTGTGATAAGACTTTTTCTCAGCATGGCCTTTTTGCCAGGTACCAAGAGAGATAGGTGCTGGGAATCCTCTTCCCTCATGGCCTAAGGGAACTGGGGGGAAGCAAACAGCATTGCAATTAAAGGTTTCTCTGTGCTGTGGAATTCCAATCCTGCCAAGGGGCCAAGAGGCTCATTGCATGAGGTTCTCCAGCCCACCCTAAAGGGCTTATCCTGTTCCAAACAATAAGAATTCTTGGCTGAAGTGCTGCAGACACATAGTGTGGGAACTAACCCAAGGCAGTTGACTCGTTTCTTTCCCTCCAGAAGGGTGAGAATCTAGACCTCTCTCTAAATCACTTAGAGTCATAGTATTGATCATATAAGCCACCTTTCCCAAGGTATGGATAAAAATAACTATGTGGCCTTGAACATGTCACCTGCAGGGACAAGAGTCACACTGACAAACAGTGTGACATGGGAAAAGCATGGGACTGAGGCAGACTTTGGATCAAGTCTCAGTTTCACCACTTAAATGAGAGATTTGGGGCAAGCCCTGTAGCCTTGCAGAGTCTCAGTTTTCTTATCTGTAAAGTGGAGGCTATTTCACGCCAGTGATCCATTAGGGAGGTGTGAGGGTTCAAGGAAATAAGGTAGTGAGTGCTTGTTAAATGGCACCTATTAGTATTCTCTTTTTTCATTTTCCCATCAAATTCTATCCTGCCTCCTGCTGCCTCAAGACCCAGATGTGTGATCATGAGGATATTCCAAACATGTGGCAGTTCCTATATCAGACAGGACTGCGGGGACAAGACAAAGAGCAGAGGGGACTAAACACAAAAACAAAATACCTTCAAATCAGAGCCATACAGGATTCTCCTTAGGACCATCATTGGTCCTGGGTGTCCTCACAGCAGCCCCATCGGCCTCCTGCTACAGTTGCTGTGTCTGCAGAGGAGTGGGCCTGGCACATGTTCTCAGACGTTATACTACAGCTGGGAGAATGTGGCCCATCAGACAGCTCGCTCTGTCTTCACCACCACCCCTAGGGCCCTCGCTCCTTTTAATCTGTAACTCTCCCGCACAGGAAGCCATGCACTTATTGACCTCAATATCCTCTTTGGCAGAGTTATCCCACGAAAAATTATGAGTGCAACTGGAATATTTTGAAAATATTAATCTGATATAATTTGTTTGTCTTTAGTCTGTGAATTAGAAGTTGGAGCCTTAAGCTTATTACTCAGAAAGAGAGGGTGGTTGCTTCTAAAAATAGCAAAAATAGTTTGTCCATAGCCCATTCTTGGATATTGGTTTCCACATTAGAACATTCCAAAGTATAGAATGTGTTATTTATTTATTTTTAAAGCAAGGCCATCTGGCTCAAAGGCCAATACTTAAGACGACAAATCCTTCATGTTTCCTAGTTTCCTAGTAAAAGAAAACAGCGTCACAGAATAAGCGCCCTGCTGAGGGTCCTCTTCTCCACCCATACTAGATTCCCTTCACTCTCTTCTCTGGTCTCATTGCTTTTGCTGTACTATTCTTCTACCTATCTTTACTTTCTCTTTGCCTGTCTTTTGTTTTATCCTTCTTTCAAGACCCAGCTCAAAAACCACCTTCAAAAAGAAGCCTTTATTGAATAGCTTTTTTTTTTTTTTTTTTTTTTGAGACTGAGTCTTGCACTGTCACCAGGGCTAGAGTGCAGTGGCACAATCTTGGCTCACTGCAACCTCTGCCTCCTGAGTTCAAGCGATTCCTCCTGAGTAACTGGGATTACAGGCGCCTACCACCATGTCCAGCTAATTGTTTGTATTTTTAGTAGAGACGGGGTTTCACCATTTGGCCAGGCTGGTCTCGAACTCCTGACTTCATGATTCAATCGCCTCCGCCTCCCAAAGTGCTAGGATTACAGGCATGAGGCACTGCCCCCAGCCTATTGAATAGCTTTTGATTGTACAGAGTTCTTTTATATACTGCTTCAGATTTAGGAAGAAGTTTGAAAGATGTTCATTTTATATTTTATATTTTATAGTTGTCTAGTTCTGCTATATGCATCTACACCTAGAACAACAAGAGTAATTGTACATGTGATAAAATAGAAAACAATATAGGTACAATCCAACCTTATTAATTGAACATTTCATTCTAATTAAATGGATGTTACTCTATTAGGTAGATAAATAAAGTGTCTGAGACAGAGGTGGCCAAAAATTAATTGTTTCCTTTTGAAATGTAGCAAAACATACCAGTTGTTAGAATAATTAACTGGGAGACCATTAGGCTGAGATGTCTTCAGCACCTTGGGTTCTTATACAAGCAAACCAAACCCCAACTTAATGTAAACAGTAAAACAAAACTTAAGGTTAACCAATCAGAAACCACCAACTAACCTCTAACTAGAGGTTTTACTAATTAGAAGCTACCAAGTAACCTCTAACTGGGACTCTCCGCTTTAACCAGTCAAATAGTTTCATTATCTGGCTTTCACAAACACCTAATGAAATGTCCTCTTGTGCCCTCTTTGGTGGAGCACTGAGCCACTTGTGATCTGGCACTGCCCAATTCATGAATCACTGAATTCAAATAAACTCATTAACATTTTAATGTGCCTAAGTTTATCTTTTAACGCAATCAGCCAACAAACAAATATTCCATCAAGATATATTGCTTCTAATGGTTCTGTGGGCAGGCCACTCTGACCCTTAAAGTTGATCAACATGGTGATAGCGCATGTCTCATCAGTATTCTGAACTGGCATAACCCTGGCCAAGTAGCACTGGGCATAAAGGCAAGAATCCTCTTTCTTAGTCTAAGAGCAAAACCTCATGCCTGTAGGGGAAAAAGCAGCATATTGTAGTCAAGGCAGAACCGAGAGTACATTTTAGTTCTTGTCACTTTAGCTTCCCCTTGGGGTACCTATTTAGGCAAAGTTAATGAACATTTGTCACTCAATAAATCATCTATTCTATATATGTCTCCCAAGCATCCAGTTCTCTTGATCTTTTCAATATTTTCAAAAATATGCAAAGATTCCACAAAAATTAAGACATTTCAAAAGCTAACACTAGAGACATTATTACATTATTTTGAGAAATTCATAGAATTTAATCACCAAATTCAAAGGGGCAGAAGGCCATCCTAGAACAGCTGGACTTGATCACACTGGGGCTCAGAACACGATACCCCAAAGCATGGTGTTTTGGTGTGCTAAATTCTTTGAACTGAAGAAAAATAGAAAAACTCCAGAATTAAAGTCTTTCTGACCTTCTCCTATCCTTCTGTCTCCTGCCCTTCTTCTCCACTCCAATGCCACCCCTCTCAAAGAAAAGTAAGTCATAGAAACCAGAATTCCTCTTTCCCAAGGTGGGCTATAGAAACTGGAACTCCCCTCTTGCAACGCAAGCTCCCAAACCTAGAAAAGTCATTCTCTCCCTTCAAGACCCTCATTCCAGAGGGTCCCTGCCCCTACAGGAGGTGGGAATGCTGCAGAGAGATGCCAAGAAGAATCTAAACAAATTTGCTGGGTTTCCCCTGCCCTCCTCTCAGTCTACCACCATTAAACCTACCCTTTTGCCCAATCACATTTCTACAGGGCTGTCCATTCTTCATGGAACCTAACTCTATTAGTCTGTTTTCACACTGCTTATAAAGACATACCTGAGACTAGGTAATTTACAAAGGAAAAAGGTTTAATGCACTCACAATTCCACATGGCTGGGGAGGCCCCACAATCATGGTGGAAGATGAAGGAAGAGCAAAGGGATGTCCTACATGACTACAGGCAAAGACGGCTTGTGCAGGGGGACTCCCATTTATAAAACCATCAGATCTCGTGAGACTTAGTCACTATCACGAGAACAGCACAGGAAAGACCCTTCCCCATGATTCAATTACCTCCCATCGGGTATCTCCCACTATGCATGGAAATTATGGGAGATACAATTCAAGATGAGACTTGGGTGGGGACATAGTCAAACCATATCACTAACCACAAAAATAGACAGGCTTCCCTGGGTCTTTGGGTCTTTACTTTTGAAGGCTTCCATATCACCTAAAACTTTGAATACATTTGTTATGCTTTTCTCCTGCTAATCTGTCTATTATAGGAATGTCAGCTGTGACCCTTGTGATAAGCGAGGAAAAACATCGCATTTTTCCCCTATAATTATGAGATACCGAAGTTCTCAGATAATTGACTTGTGACTGAGGTCTGATAGTGCTTCTACTCCAGACATTAGTAACCAGACTAGCATTTTTGGATTGGGTCCCTTCTTTTAGAGAGACCTCGTCTGTTCCGCCTACAGGATTTTCCAAATCTTTGCTCATCTGCTGGGACTTTCTGAGGTATTTTAAGTTTCTTTTTCCTTTGGCCCAACCCTTTGTAGGAATATGTCCTTCTCAAGTTTTAGCATGTTTAGTTTATTTTTTGTACATCTTTTACAAGGGGTCACCCTTCTTATTTTTAAATTTATTTTTAATTATTATGGACACCTAATATGGGGTACATGTGATATTTTGATAAAGGCATACAATGTGTAACAATCAAATCGGGGTAATTGGGATATCTATAACTCTAGCCTTGGCTATAGTTAACAACAGCCAACAGAAAAGCTATAGTTAACAATTTATTGCATTTAAACATTTTACAATTTTGATTCTATGTGGCCTTTTTCATTTCTTTACCTAAGTCCTTGATGTAATTAACAATCAGTAACTCCCTGTCAGATGCGTGACTATTTCATTCTCCACTGTATGGGTGCTCTTAGAAGTGGTTGTCTTAAGGTATTGTTCTACAGATTCAGAACTTAATCCTTTTGAGAATAGATGAGCATGTTTAACAACATAATGCTAATCATTTCATTGAGTCTTCTCCATGGTCTACATCAGGGCCTCAGTCAAGTGACCTCTGTCTCTTACCTATCCTCTGTTTTTGGAGATGGGCCAGTGACAATTGGTATAAGGTTGCTGTGTGCACGTTTCTTAAACTTCCTTGAGTGAAAGGCTGACTCACTGTTAGACAGGCCCAGGTATCTTACGATCCAGGAAACAGGCAGAGGTCAGTTGGATTTCAACAACAACTGGCATGCCTGCAAATCACTGACACCATGAGGGATGCTAGTGGAAATCTGAGACATAAATAGGAGGATATAGAGTTATTTAGAAAATAATTCCCCCCATCCAAATTATATTGCTGTTATTCTTTGTCAAAGCATGCTATTCTACCAGTGCATTTAGAAGAATTCTAATGATATGGTTGAGTCCCTATTTGTTATGTTCATCTCCTTACCCACCAGGAAGCTCCAAGAGAACAGGAATCACATTATTATTTTTTGAGATAGTATTTACCCACATAAAAGTAATCTTAAGTATGCAGGGCAATGAATTTTTATGTAGACACCCATGTATTCACCACCTAGGTTAAGATGGAGACCATATCGACTACTCCAGAAGATTCTTTCGTGTCACTTTCCAGTCTATATTCCCCATTCTAGAGGTAGCCACTATTCTGATTTTATCACTATAATTTTTCCTGTTCTTGAACTTCATGTAAATAGAAATAGTGTGCATATTCTTTTGTACGTGACTTTTTTACTCAACATAAATGTTTTTGAGGTTCGTTTTTTCTATGTCTCTAATATTTTTTTCCTACTGGTTGCTAGTATCCCACTACATGAATACACCACAATGTGTTTACCCTTCTCTTGTTGATAAACATTTGAGTCACTTATACTTTTAACCACCATCAAGAAACCTGCTATGAACAGCCTTACAGAAGTCTATGATACACACCTTCATTTTTTTTTTTTTTTTTTGAGACGGAATCTCGCTCTGTTGCCCAGGCTGGAGTGCAGTGGCGTGATCTTGGCTCACTGCAAGCTCCACTTCCCAGGTTTACGCCATTCTCCTGCCTCAGCCTCCCGAGTAGCTGGGAGTACAGGCGTGAGCCACCACACCTGGCAACACCTTCATTTCTTTGGGTATATACCTAGGGTGATTGCTAAGTCATAGGGTAGACATATATTTAACTTTAGTGTATAGTGCTAAGTAGATTCTTCCAATATAGTTGTACCCTCGTATACTTCCTTCAGCTGTGATTGAGAGTTCTAACTGCTCCACATTCTCGTCAGCACTTGGTGTTGTCCATCTTTGTGGTTTTAGCTATTCTATGCAGCATGTTGTGGAGTTTCTATTTGTATTTCCCTTATGAGTAATTTATGTTAAATGAAAATCTCTCAGGACAATCACAATCCTTTTTCTCCCACAATCTGTAAGCAGAACTATTTGTTGACAGAGCAGAAGTTAGCATGGTTAAATATAAACGCAGGTATGATAAAGTCTGTTTCCTATGTCCTGCTGGCTTAGTTTTTAAGAGCTGTTTGTTTACTCTCAAAGCAAAGCATGCTGTGCACAGTGGCTCATGCCTGTAATCCCAGCACTTTGGGAGGCTGAGAGGGGGAGGATTTCTTGAGCCCAGGAGATTGAGACCAATCTGGTTAACAGAGGGAGACCCTATCTCTACAAAAAAAAAAATTAAAACATTAGCTGGGCATAGCAATGTGTACCTGTAGTTCCAGGTACCTGGGAGGCTGAGGCAAGACGATCACTGGAGCCCAGGAGTTTGAGGCTGCAGTGAGCTATGATCTTGTCACTTCTCTCCAGCCTGGGCAACAGGGTGAGACCCTGTCCCAGAAAAAGTAAGTAAAATAAAAGCAAAGCATTTCTATTAGAAGTTTTACCTTTAATTTCCCTGACATGTAGAGAACCAATTTCCTTGGACCATTATATTTGACAGTTTGGTTTCACAGAGACCTTCTGTTAGATGATACACTGTGTTGAATACTATCCACCCCAAAGTTAATGTCTACCTGGAGTTTCAGAATGTGACTTATTTGGAAATAGAGTATTTGCAGATATAATTAGCTAAGTTAAGATGAGGTCACACTGGATTAGGATGGGCCCTAAATCCAATGATGGGTGTCCTTATAAGGTGGCTATGTGAAGAAACAAAGACCCAGGGGAGAGGAGGCCATGTGAAGATAGAGGCAGAGACCGGAGCAGGGCAGCTACGAGCCGAGGAACCCCAGCGATTCTTGGGAGCCACCAGAAGCTAGGAAGAGGCAAGGAAAGGATCTGTCGTAGAAACTTCAGAATGTGGCCCTGCCAACACCTTGATTTCAGACTTCTGGCCTCCAAAATTGAGAATGATTACATTTCTGTTGTCTTAGGTCACTAGGAAACTAAGAGATGGCTTTACAGAGAATGCCACATTCAAAGAAACAGCACAGGGTTAGCTAAGAATTCTTGAAGTAGCACGTGGTTAAGGAGGCTGGGAGGTCTGGGCTGGGTGTGGAAAAGTGGCTGCGGCCAGACTGCTTCTCTAGATTCCTCCTCACTGGGCAGGACATCTGTGAAGGAAATGTAATAGCCACAGTCAGGGTCTTACAGACAAAACCCCCATCTCCCTAGGACAGAGCACCTGGGGGAAGGGGCAGTGTGGGTGCAGTTTCAGCTGATTTAATCGTTCCTGCTGGCTGGCTCTGAAGACAGCAGCAGCTGATCCTGACAAGAGGGATTCTCCCAGCACAGGGCACTGGCTCTGCTAAGGGACACTCTGCCTCAAGTGGGTCCCTGACCCCAAAGCCTACTGACCGGGAGAGATCTCCCAACAGGGGTCAACAGATACATCATACAGGAGAGCTCCAGCTGGCATCAGGCCAGTGCTCCTCTGGGATGAAGCCTCCACTGGTGATACCCAGGCAAACAGGGTCTGAACCTGCAGCAGACTGCAGTAGACCCGCAAAAGAGAGGCCTGATTGTTAGAAGAAAAACTAAAACAGAAAGCAATAATATCAACGTAAAGGACCCCCACCCAAAAACCCCATCCAAAGGTCATTAGCCTCAAAGATCAAAGGTAGATAAATCCACAAAGATAAGGAAAAAAGCAGCACAAAAACACTGAAAATTCCGAAAACCAGAATGCCTTGTCTCCTCCAAATGATCACAACTCCTCTCCAGCAAGATGCAAAACTGGACAGAGAATGAGACTGACGAGTTGACAAAAGTAGGCTTCAGAAGGTGGGTAATAAACTTCTCTGACCTAAAGGGGCATATGCTAACCAAATACAAGGAAGCTAAAAACCTTGATAAAAGGTTACAGGAACTGCTAACTAGAATAACCAGTTTAGAAAGGAACAGAAATGACCTGATGGAGTTGAAAAACACAGCACGAGAACTTTGTGAAGCACACACAGGTATCAATAGCTGAACTGATCAAGTGGAAGAAAGGATATCACAGACTGAAGATCAACTTACTGAAATAAGGTGAGAAGACAAGATTACAGAAAAAAAGAATGAAAAGGAATGAACAAAGCCTCCAAGAAATATGGGACAATGTGAAAAGACCAAACCTATGTTTGATTGGTGTACCTGAAAGTGATGGGGAGAATGGAACCAAGTTGGAAAACACACTTCAGGATATTATCCAGAACTCCCCCAACCTAGCAAGACAGGCCAACATTCAAATTCAGAAAACACAGAGACCACCACAAAGATACTCCTCAAGAAGAGCAACCCCAAGACACATAATCATCAGATTTTCCAAGGTTGAAACAGAGGAAAAAATGTTAAGGGCAGCCAGAGAGAAAGGTCAGGTTGATCTCTCTGCAGAAACCCTGCAAGCCAGAAGACAGTGGGGGCAAATATTCAACATTCTTAAAGAAAAGAATTTTCAACCCAGAATTTCATATCCAGCCAAACTAAACTTCATAAGTGAAGAAGAAATAAAATCCTTTACAGAGAAGCAAATGCTGAGAAATGTTGTCACTACCAGGCCTGCCCTACAAGAGCTCCTGAAGGAAGCACTAAATACAGAAAGAAAAAACCAGTACCAGCCACTGCAAAAACACACCAAAATATAAAGACCAATGACATTATGAAGAAACTGCACCAACTAATGTGCAAAATAACCAGCTAACATCATGGTGACAGGATCAAATTCACACATTACAATATTAACCTTAAATGTAAATGGGCTAAATACCCCAATTAAAAGACACAGACTGGCAAATTGGATAGAGTATAGACCTATCAGTTTGCTGTATTCAGAGGCCCATCTCACATGCAAAGACACACATAGGCTCAAAATAAAGGGATGGAGGAATACTTACCAAGCATATGGAAAGGAACAAAAAGCAGGGGTTGCAATCCTAGTCTCTGATAAAACAGACTTTAAACCAACAAAGATCAAAAGAGAAAAAGAAAGGCATTACATAATGGCAAAGGGATCAATGCAATGAGAAGAACTAACTACCCTAAATATATATGCACCCAGTACAGGAGCACCCAGATTCATAAAACAAGTTTTTAGAGACCAACAAAGAGACTTAGACTCCCACACAATAATAGTGGGAGACTTTAACACCCCACTTTCAATATTAGATCAATGAGACAGAGTTAACAAGGATATTCAGGACTTAAACTCAGCTCTAGACCAAGCGGACCTAATAGACATCTACTAGAACTCTCCACCCCAAATCAACAGAATATACGTTTTCAGTGCCACACAGCACTCATTCTAAAATCGACCACATAATTGGAAGTAAAACACTCCTCAATAAATGCAAAAGAACAGAAATCATAACAGTCTCTCAGACCACAGTGCAATCAAATTAGAACTCAGGATTAAGAAACTCACTCAAAACTGCACCACTACCTGGAAATTGAACAACCTGCTCCTGAATGACTACTGAGTAAATAACAAAATTAAGGGAGAAATAAAGACGTTCTTTGAAACCAATGAGAATAAAGAGACAACATACCAGAATCTCTGGAACACAGCTAAAGCAGTGTTGGGAGGGAAATTTATAGCACTAAATGCCCACATGAGAAAGTTAGGAAGATCTAAAATTGACACCCTAACATCACAATTAAAAGAACTAGAGAAGCAAGAGCAAACAAATTCAAAAACTAGCAGAATACAAGAAATAACCAAGAACAGAGCAGAACTGAAGAAGATAGAGACACGAAAAACCCTCCAAAAAAATCTATGAATCCAGGAGCTGGTTTTTTGAAAAGATTAACAAAATACATAGACCACTAGCCAGACTAATAAAGAAAAGAGAGAAGAATAAAAAAGACAATAAAAAATGAGAAAGGGGATACCACCACTGATCCCACAGAAATACAAACTACCATCAGAGAATACTATAAACACCTCTATGCAAATAAACTAGAAAAATATAGAAGAATGGATAAATTCCTGGACACATATGGTCTCTCAAGGCTAAACCAAGAAGAAGTCAAGTCCCTGAATAGACCAATAACAAGTTCTGAAATTGAGGCACTAATAGCCTATCAACCAAAAAAGCCCAGGACCAGACAGATTCACAGCCGAATTCTACCAGAAGTACAAAGAGGAATTGGTACCATTCCTTCTGAAACTATTCCACACAAGAGAAAAAGAGGGACTCCTCCCTAACTCATTTTATGAGGCCAGCATCATCCTGATACCAAAACCTGGCAGAGACACAACAAAAAAAGAAAATTTCAGACCAATATCCCTGATGAACATCGATGTGAAAATCCTCAAGAAAATACTGGCAAACCAAATCCAGCAGCACATCAAAAAGCTTATCCATCACTATCAAGTAGGCTTCATCCCTGGGATGCAAGACTGGTTCAACATACACAAATCAATAACTGTAATCCATCACATAAACAGAACCAATGACAAAAACCACATAATTACCTCAATAAATGCAGAAAATGCTTTCAATAAAATTCAACATCCCTTCATGCTAAAAACTCTCGATAAACTAGGTATTGATGGAACATATCTCAAAATAACAGAGCTATTTATGACAAACCCATAGCCAATAGCATACTGAATGGGCAAAAACTGGAAGCATTCCCTTTGAAAACCAGCACAAGACAAGGATGCCCTCTCTCACCACTCCTATTCAACATAGTATTGGAGGTTCTAGCCAGGGCAATCAGGCAAGAGAATGAAATAAAGGGTATCCAAATAGGAAAAGGGAAAGTCAAATTATCTGTTTGCAGATGACATTATGGTATATTTAGAAAACCCCATCATCTTATCCCCAAAACTCCTTAAGCTGATAAGCAACTTCAGCAAAGTCTCAGGATACAAAATCAATGTGCAAAAAATCACAAACATTCCTATACACCAACAATAGAGAAGCAGAGAGCCAAATCATGAGTGAACTCCCATTCACAAATGATGCAAAAAGAATAAAATACCTAGGAATATAGCTTACAAGAGACATGAAGGACCTCTTCAAGGGGAACTACAAACTACTGCTCAAGGAAATGAGAGGATACAAACAAATGGGAAAAAAAATTCATGCTCATTAATAGGAAGAATCAATATTGTGAAAATGGCCATAGTGCCCAAACTAATTTATAGATTTAATGCCATTTCCATCAAGCTACCATTGACTTCCTTTGCAGAATTAGAAAAAAAACTACTTTAAATTTTATATGGAACCAAAAAAGAGCCCATATAGCCAAGACAATCCTAAGCAAAAAGAACAAAACTGGAGGCATCATGCTATAAACTATACTACAAGGCTACAGTAACCAAAACAGCATGGTACTGCTACCAAAACAGATCTATAGACCAATGGAACTGAACAGAGACCTCAGAAATAATACCACACATCTACAACCATCTGATCTTTGAAAAACCTGATAAAAATAAGCAATGGGGAAAGGATTCTCTATTTAATAAATGGTGCTGGGAAAACTGGCTAGCCATATGCAGAAAACAGAGACTGGACCTCTTCCTTATACCTTATACAAAAAGTACTCAATACGGATCAAAGACTTAAATGTAAAACCCAAAACCACAATAACCCTAGAAGAAAACCTAGGCAACACCACTCAGGACATAGGTATAGGGAAAGAGTTCATGACTAAAACACCAAAAGCAATGGCAACAAAAACCAAACTTGACAAATGGGATCTAATCAAACTAAAGAGCTTTGGCACAGCAAAAGAAACTATCCGACTGAACAGGCAACCTACAGAGTGGGAGAAAATTTCTGCAATCTATCCATTTGACAAAGGTCTACTATCCAGAATCTACAAGGAACTTACACAAATTTACAAGAAAAAACAAAGAAACAATCCCATCAAAAAGTGGGCAAAGGATATGAACAGACACTTCTCAAAAGAAGACATTTATGCAGCCAACAAATACAAAAAAAAGCTCGACATCACTGCTCATTAGAGAAATACAAATCAAAACCACAATGAGATACCATCTCACGCCAGTTAGAAAGGGGATCATTAAAAAGTCAGGACATAACAGATGCTGGAGAGGCTGTGGTGAAATAGGAATGCTTTTACACTGTTGGTGGGAATGTAAATTAATTCAACCATTGTGGAAGACAGTGTGGCGATTCCTCAAGGATCTAGAGCCAGAAATACCATTTAACCCAGCAATCCCATTACTGGTTATAAACCCAAAGGATTATAAATCTTTCTACTATAAAGACACATGCACACGTATGTTAACTGCAGCACTATTTACAATAGCAAAGACTTCCATGCCCATCAGTGATAGACTGGATAAAGAAAATGTGGCACATATACACCATGGAATACTATGTAACCATAAAAAAGAATGAGTTCATGTCCTTTGCAGGGACATGGATGAAGCTGGAAGACATCATTCTCAGCAAACTAGCACAGGAGCAGAAAACCAACCACATGTTCTCACTCATAAGTGGGAGCTGAACAATGAGAACACATGGACAAGTGGGGGGGAACATCACTCACCAGGGCCTGTCGGGGCTGTGGGGGACAAGGGGAGGGAGAGCATAAGGACAAATACCTAATGCATGTCGGGCTTAAAACCTATATGATGGGTTGATGGGTGCAGCAAATCACCATGGTACTTGTATACCTATGTAACAAAACTGCATGTTCTGCATGTGTATCATAGAACTTAATGTAAATTTTTTTTTAAAAAGTAGCACCTGGTGCACTGATGTGGAAGCTTCACAGTGAAGATAGCAATGCTTCAGATGAGATATGCTTTTGTAATTAAACTAAATAATCTGATGGTGCTGATGAAAAGACCATCTTTGATTTTTTAAGATTTGCTGCATATCCAAGGATTAGGTTCTGTGGGTTCTCAGGAACCAATTCACTACTGTTGAAGACTGTTTCATTTGCCTCAAAGTAGAATGCAAATATCTCAAGGTAGAGCACAGTATAGTGCCCTGCACAAAGAAGGAGGGAGTAAATATTGGTCAGTAAACTTTGTAATGCTCAGGTCTCTCAGTTGTCAAGTGACAGAAACTAACTGGGACCTACTTTTATCAGCTCAGAACTGTGAAGACCAGGACACAGCTTGTTTCTGGCAGGGCCAGACCCAGGGGCTCACAGAATACTCTCAGGGAACTGTCCACCATTTCTCAGCTCCATTCTTGGGAAGATTTTTTCCACCACTCTCTGTAAAGGCAAAGGCAACGACTAGCAGCTCTAGATTCCTGTAATCCTTACAGTTAACAATCCTAATTTAAAGAAAGAAAGGAAAGAAAGAGAAGAAAGAAAGAAAGAGCAAAGCAAGAAAAGAAAGGAAGGAAAGAAAAGAAAAAGAGGAGAAGGAGAAGAGAAGAAAAGAAGAAAAAGAAGAAAAGAAGTGCTTCTTAATAGAAAAAGTCCAGTGCAAGGTACTGATTTACCCTGTTTCAGCACCAATGGCTGTGACCTGGGTGGTGGGAGCTCTGGACAAGCCCAGATCACATGGTTAAACCACGAGGATTAAGAATAGGGAGGACTGTTTTTCCCCAGACCTTGGCAGACACAAAAACATATCCATCACTCACCTAAGCTGTCACTTGGAGTCATCTTCAGAATGAATTGCCACTGCTGGTCATTGCTCAGCACTTTTTTTTTAATAGCCTCCCTGGTTGTCTCTAGGAGTTTCATTTTTATACCATTAAACAGTAAGAGGAAAACAGTCTGTCATCAGCACCAGTCCTTTTCTACAGCAAACTTCCCTGGGCTGACTCCATCTAAAATCCATCAGGATACAGCTACACAATCTAAAGGAATAAAGACACTATTGGAAATTTCAAGGAACAAAAGCATTAAGATGGAACCTCACTGGTCTTTAACTACAAAAAAAGATCCATATTAAGATGGGCAGGATGAGATGACATTGCAAGGAATACCCAAACTTCTGAATCTGAATGAAGTAGGGTGGTTAGTTTAAAAATACAAAGGAATCTATGCCCAGAGCATCAAATTAAGCATTATTTGATAGTTAAGAATTTTCTCTCAGGTCTCCATAGGACAGGAATTCATCAAACTAACTTTTAAACTATTCCAAACAAGCTTTGGAATATAAACAGGTTTATGTTTAAAAATGAGAAACAGAAATTATTAGCAGCTACCGTTTATTATAACATGGCATGATATATCAGGCACTATGCTAAATGCTTTATATGAAATGTTTAATCTTCTCAACATCACTCTAAGGTGGGTGCTCGTGCCAGACTTAAGACAGTACTAGGCTTCTCCACTCAACGGTTTACATGTTTCTTTAATACAAAATTTTAAACCTCTGTCTCTATTGTCTCTGAGCCTAGCATGGGAAACAGAAGCCACCTGCTCCACATGGATCCAAGAAGGATGAAACCCAACAGCCCACACAAGGAGAGAAGCATCGCCCAGGCCTGACCCAGGGCCCGGAGGGGGCTCCATCCACTTAGTGCCGTTTCATTGTCTCCTCACCCATTCTGTGGCCACTCCTATCTGTATATTTGTGTGCCAGCCTCGTAAAAAGTTCATTAGAACCACAGTCAGCTGCCACTGTGAAGCAGAAACAGACTAAAAGATGAATACACTCTCCCAGGGCAAGTCGCAGGAGCCCAGTAGCTGTTGGCTCCAGAGAGTGACAGGAAACACGCTGGCTGGTGGCTGCCAGGTGTCCTCCTGTGCCATCTTGTTGACACTTTTCTCAGAGTGAATACTTCACATCCAAGTTCTCTCAAAACATAGTATCTCTCTCTCTCAAATGCTCCTCTCAAAACATAGCATCTCTCTCTCTCTCAAACGCTACTCAAATGAAGCTCAGGAATCCTGGAGTTTCCGGATGGTTATAAGAAGTATGCCTGCTATTTGAGAAGTAAGTTTCGCATATCTAAATGCCCACTAATTGTTGGGACTTGGGTTTGCAAAGCAATCCTGGACCATGTCATGACTCTGGAAAATTCTACCACAGAGGCCCTTTCCCTGACGCTCTCTATGGCTATTGAAAGCTGATTTTTAACTTTACAAAATGATATTGCTCATTTTGCAAAAATAAGACCTCAACAAGTAAAAGGAAGAAGACAAGAAGCACTGATAATCCCGTCTGCCTAATACACTAGTTCACGTCCTTTTGTCTCTCCCCAAGGAGGATTCATACAAAGCAAACTATTTAGTGGTTTGCCTTTTTGATGAATATTCAAGTGAAAGTTTTTCCAAGTCCATAAATATATCACTGTAACTCTAAAATAATATAGTGTGGGCACAGCTACTTTTATATTTAAGTAAAACAAGGTGAATTTGGTAGATACTATATATTCTGATAACTTCTTGCTAAAGCTGACATCTAAAACAACTGGTTGGAAGAATTCTTAAAAATGTAAAAATGGTTGTTTCCTCAACGGTATATCAAAGAATTGCTTTGGTTACTTTTCCTCTGAGGCCGACTTTTATTTTCTTATTGCATTAACTGAATTGGCCAGTACCTCTGAGGTTCTGTGTATAGAGCCTAGATGTCCCTGAAAAGCTAAACAGAAACATTAGCTAAACATCTGATGCAGGTTTTCCTGCCAAGAGAAAAGACAGCTCTCCTGCTTCACTCTCCCTTGGCCTTGTTTACCATCCCATCCACCATGTGATGCCATTAGATGTAGGGGTGGAAGGGCACATCCAGCCTGCTGTTATGGAGGCACTGTCTCCTCCAACAGACTTTATCTTGTCACTGAAGTGGTTGTCATTTGTAAGGAGGCTTCCTGGCAGTAATATTTATTCAAGGGAAATAATAGAGTTGGTGTCCTTCTTGGTTTTCTTGTTTTTCAGTATGCGGGTGATGGACCTTTGCTTATCACAATATTATGCAGCTGTCGAGGGGAGTGGGAGAGAAAACAGGAGGGAGTGTTTGCTAGAGCTCTGGGCACCTTAGGGCCAGCACAAAAATTACCATCTTCCCTTTCACGAGACTCAGAATGGCTGTGCTGCCCAAGGCCACATCTCTAACTGTGGAACCCATCACACTACAGCACAGCAATACATCAGCACAGGAGAGGTGCCCTCCACCTGTCACTCACTGGCAGGCCTTCTGACTCTCATCTCCCTGCCCTTCCGAGGCTGCACCGGCATGGGCTGCTCCAGGCCAGTGGCAGGCAGAGGAGCGGGTCCCAGTGTAGGTCAAGATCATCTTTTCTTTGGGGTCAAGATTAGGGGAAACTGTGGCTCCATTTCCAAGGCGCTCTGCACAAATGTGCAACCTTGGGAGAGCAGGGCGATGAGAGCCAGAGGGCCCGCTGGTGAGTGGTAGGAGGAGTACACACAACATCTCCCTCATGCTGATGGACTGCTGCACTCGAGGGTGATGGGCTCCATAGAGTCTGTCACAGAAGTGCAGCCTTGGGCAGCACAGCCATTCTGAGGCTGCTCTCCATTTCAGATCTGCTAAAGAGCTGTGTCACTAAGTCCTTAGACTTCTTGTCATGAAACAGATGAGTCAGCAGTGGGAGCAGAGCCTACTGTCGGAGAGAAAACCAAGACAAGGGTAAATGTAGACTGTTGCGGTGCAAGGGGCTGGGCATGCTCTTAGAGCCACATTTCCCATAGAGACCAGCCCCCAGATCGCTGTGTGTCCCCCCCCAAGGGTGGGAGTTACCCCTGTACCTCTGGCCTGGTCTTCACTTTGGCTCTCATCCTCTCTGCGTTCCAACACAATCCGGGCTTCTTGTGGCTCTTGTTCTGGTTTCTATTATTTCTCTTGAGGGGAATGATATTTCCACAACTGGCCCCCGAGGCTTGTGTTTTGACTGTGTCCTTGGCTCTTCTTTGTCACTGCCACCTTTTCTGACGTTGCCCTGCCACCCTAGGCTGCAAGCCCCTCCCTGGGTGGCGTCCACCTCCCCAGCCACCTGCAGAGACACCTGACCCTCTGCTGCCCTCTAGTGTCGCAAACCGTACCGCAGCACCTGGATGCAGAATTAACTGGCTGTGGGCTGAATTCCCCTTTCAAAGACTGTCAAGGAGCCAGTTCCTATACTGGCTCAGCTGCTTCCCACTAGGCTTGTTTAAAATCACCACACCAGCCTGGTATGGCAGCATCGTGGGGTCTTGGGAGCCTTCCTGCATAGGTGGCTCCTAAGGCTCACTCCACAACCACTTGCCTCTTTTCCATATCTATTTTTGAGTGTGTGAAATAAAAGAGCTGGAGGGCAAATGAATAACCCTCCTTTTCCTATCTCAGCTTTAGTCCCGATGGAAACCGTAACACTGAAGGGAGAGAAAGAGCCCTTGTTTATTGCATTTGCTGTTTGGGACCAATTATTGAGAAATGGTAAATTTACCAAGTGGACAGGTCACTAGGTACTGTAGTGATTTCATCTCAAATGATCCAGAGTCTCCCATGAAAAGAGCATGGGAAGCTTTGAAGGACCAAATAAAAATGAAAACCCCTCATCTGCATTTTTCAGAATAGTACAAACCCCATTCCATATTCCAATACTTTTCAAACTTTAGTGGTTTGATTCCACGAAAATCTCCTGGAGGAATTTTTTAAATCCAGATTCCTAGGCCCTGTTTTTAAAGATTCTGCTTTATCAGGTCTGGGCTAGAGTCATTCAGAGTAGCACTCTTCCTGTCTGCCAGCATCTCCCAGGAAAAGGTCATGGAGTTTAGCATTTATGTTAAAGAAAAGAAAAGAAAAACCACCAAACAGGAACTTAATAGCTTCTGATGTGCAAGGTACAATTATGCAATAAGATAGTCTTACAAGCCAGGATATTTTCTTGAGAAACAATTTTCCATATCTGGAAATTGACCCCTTCTTTTAGCACATAAAAAGAAAACTCAGACTTGAAACCCTTAGCAGAGAGTGCTAAAAGTATAATTGGAATATTTGTAACACAGAGAAAGCATAAATGTTTGAGGTAATGGATATCTTATTTACCATGACGTGATCATTATGCATTGCATGCCTGTATCAAAATATCCCATGTACCCCATAAATATATACACCTACTATGTACCCATAAAAATCAATGAAAAAATAAAGAGCTGGGGGAGGCCAATCCAGCCAGCAAGTGCCACTGGATCCCAGCAAGCTGGGGGAGGTCAGATCATGACTAGGAGAGTTCTCTAGCCACAGGCTTCTACTGCAAGGGCCGGGAGGGCAGGATGTAACCAGCCAGCTAAGGAACAGCTTCCAGAAGACAAGAGAAGTAGAGAATGTTGCCCTGGGCCTCTGCTAGCATAGATGATGTCTTTGTGCACATTAGAATAAGGTACTTTTTTGGGCAGAGGGAAGGCAAAAGGCACCCCTCTGGGCTGGCCAATTAGAAAGAGGTGCCCCCTTCTCCAGGTTGATGCAGCTCCAGCCAGGTCATGGCTTGGTATCTCAATCACACTGTGGCATGTTCAAGACCCAAACAGACCAACAGCAGCTAGACCCAACGTTTCTCTGCCACATCCCTACCCCTAGACACCGTGAGAGAATTAGGAAGAGCAGAGGCTAAGAGTATTTTTATTTCAGAGATTCAATCTACCTAAACAGACTATTTAAATGACCAGAATGCATTAAGCTTTAAGCAGAGATAGACATATGATTAAAATTTTGCATTTTTTTTCTGCTTGGAAAATAGGGGCTCAGGAGAAACACCAGGCTGGCGCTGGACTAGAATTTTTGGTAGATTGTTGAAGATGGCTGCAATGATGCCTCCCGCCCCTCTGCACGCCCCTCTGCAAGAAAGCTATGCTGCTCCTTCCAGCCAGAGAGGGAATGTGTTTCTCCACCCCTTGAATCTGGGCTTGGCCATCTGGCTTTCTTTGGCCCAGGAAATATTAGTAAACACGAAGCAAGCAGAGGTTTACAATGTACTTGTGGCTGGGGTTTGCTTTCTCTCCCATCTGGGATGATGTACCACGTGCAGAGAAGCCTGCCTGAGAAGTGCAGAAGCAATGCGACCCAAACCCCTGAACTAAGAAGAGCCTTTACTAAACTCTAGCATTGCTTTTAGTAGCCCCCACCACCCTCTTGAGTTCCGGTCTGAAAAGGTGTAAGGCTGCCAAAATAACTTAGTTTGTCCCAGCCAACACCTGGAGACAAGCCTGAGACCTCACTTCTTAGAGCATTTATTTAAATTAAAAAAAAAAAAAAAAAAAAGCTTACAATTGTGAATGCTTCCTCTGTCCCTGTGAGATGTATATGCATCTCCTACAACCCAAAAGTGTCTTTCTCAGGGACCTGCAGGCCCTTCCTTTGAAACGCAATCATCAGGAAGGCCAGGCCCCCTGCCTCCCAGTCTCAGCAGGAGGGTAGGAGCCTGACTTTGATAAGCCCATTAGCAGACACAGCTGGCCTGATTGCATTTATGTTGACCAACTCTCTACCCTTTTTTGGGTTTTTTGTTTGTTTGTTTTTGGTAAATTTTTCACCTCCCTCACTGTGCTGAGCCCCTACTTGCTCCTTCCCCCTGCTCCCTCATTCTCCCTCTAAAACACCCAGTCACCCCTCTGCAAATCTGAATGGAGCTGGGCTCTTCCCCCACGGCAGTAGTTTTTAAATAAAATCTCTTGTTACTGCCTTTAACTAATGTCCAGCTCTGTTTGTCTTTGGCAGGCCCCAGCTGTCCCAGAAATCAATTCCTAGCTGAGTGCCCAGAGACCTAACTGAGGGAAGTGATCTTAGACCTTCCAGTTCCAAATCTGCCAGACAGCCCAGCCCAAAGAACCACTCAACCAGTAATAAATATTTGAGAAATAATAAAACTGTTTGAATACACTAAATTTTGGGGTAGGCTATTACATAGCAGGAGCTAATAGGATTTTAAAATTATGTGGTTTTTTTTCCTGTAAAGTCAGGTTATAGAGCAAGCTAAATTTGTGACTCCATTCCACTCGTTATGATTCTAATAACCCAACTAAAAGCGTGCAAATTAAATTGATTAGGGGAGTTGGATTGCCTAGCAAAATGCAGGGCAGATGGATTTTTTAAATCATTAAGCTACACTCTGGGTTAAAACAGTCAAGCTTACCAGGGGAAATAAACATCTACCCTCCAGACGAAACAGCCTGGTAGCAGGCTGAGCACTCCAGGTGGCTTAGTCCATTGGGCTGCTATAACAAAATGCCACAAACAGGTAGCTTATAAACAACAGAAATTTTTTTCTCACAGTTCTGAAGGCTGGGAAGTCCAAGATGAAGGCTCCGGTAGACTCAGCGTCTGGTGAGAGCTTGCCTCCCGGTACATAGTCGGCACCTTCTCACCGTGCCCTCACATGGTGGGAGAGTGAGAGAGCGCCCTGGGGCCTGTTATAAGGGCACCAATCCCATTTACCGGGCTCTACCCTGGTGGCCTAATTACCTCTCAAAAGGCCCCACCTCCTAGTTACCATCGCCTTGGGCATTAGGATTCTCACATATAAATTTGGGAGGGACACAAATATTCGGACCATAGTAGTGCCTATCTATTCTATTCAACTATCTTAACATTTCTGGATGATTCTTACAGAGTTATAACACTAATGTGTTGCAATCAGTCGCAAGATGGAAAGATGGTCTATAGTAATTAAACTAATTACTATCAGCTTGTTACCAATGTGTGCTAGTATTGCCAATAACTAACTTAAAAATTAGCGTGGTCTCCAGGTTCTCCCAGGTGAATGGCTATCTAGCTCCCTTGCATTTGAAAGTGCTTTCAGGAGTGGGTAACAAGAACGGAGCTGCAGAGAAGGCAACAGGACTTGCGTGTTGCTGCATAGGAGTAATTTGTTTCACATGACATAGAAAAAGATTCAGAACTTTGGTACGATTTGATTGATTGCCATGTCTGCCAACAATGAGTCAAAAAGCATTGCCTTGCTACTCCCTAGCTTTGTGCTAATTGATACCTGAGCATGTTTGTCATTTTCTACTAGGCTGCATATCAGTCTTATTCCTTCACAATGTCCACATTTTACTGTAGCTGAGAGGGCCTTAATAATTTCATTTTTAAGCAAAATTTACAAATGCAGTAAATTAGCTCCATTTTAAGTTTCATAAAGATTCTTGAAATGTTTGCTCATATCTGGCTCAGCTAAAAAGATGTCATGGGATTGGATGACCAGTTGGAAGTGAGAGAAGGTGATGGGTGATGGACGGAAATGTCTGAACTGCTCTGAAGTTCTAAGTAGGCTTTTGTGAGGGAAATACCTTTACTTATGACCTGGAAGATCAGTATACTGATGTAATTTATGAAATAAACCAAATTAGAAACCATTTAAATAAAACTAAAGAAGTAAGAATCTTGGACAAAAGCCAAAAATGATTTCCACTTCAGGAAAGATGTGAACCGCAATCTATAAGGCACACTGATCTGAAATGCCGACTCTGTAGATGGGAAATCCCCCAGAAATTGGCAAGGACAGGAGAATATTAATACATTTATGCATTGGCATTAAATGCACAGTTTGTAAGCTTGCTTTCTGTTTAGAAAGATTCTTTATGGCATTACTAGAATGTTCACTGCCTTCAAAATGGGTAGTTACCTTTTATAGTGTCATTTTTCATGATTATGCTACTCTGTATGTATTACAAAGGCTATTAATGTGTCACACATTTATTGAGCACCTGCTGTTTTCAAGCAACTGTGCTGAGTGGGAGAACAATTGAAAGGTAATTGTCATGCAGTATAACAAGCGCTAAAATAGAGGTAGGTAAAAACTTCCATGGGAGGGAAAAATGCTTTGTATTCATTTTATCCTAATTTCTTACAAACATGTGATCCTATAAAGCAATTGTTATTCCATTTTACAGTGAAGGAAACTGAGGCACAAAAAAGCTGATATTACATCACTAACATTAGAGTCCCACCGTCATCATCATTTACACTTACTGAGCACTTACTAAATGCTTGGGCTTGGTACTCATTTTCTCATTTAATGTTCACAGTTACACCCAAGGTTGAAAGAGGTTAATTCATTCAACATTGAGCACCTATTATTTCCTAGGTAGGGGAATACAAGGATGAATAAGCTATAGTCCCTACCTTTAAAGAATGTTTAACCTAATTTATAAATTACTTGTACAAGACACTGGCACTAGTAAAGGCTGAGCTGAGATTTAAATACAGGTCTATCTGGCTTTAGTACTAGTGGTCCATCCCACAGTCACTGACACTCATTCACTCACTTGCTGTGTGAGGTTCCAGGCCAGATAGCCAGGTGACACAGCCAGGAAGTCACCAGGGGATCAAACAACTGGGAAGTGACCTCAGATCTCCTGTATTAGTCCAGTGTCCTTCCTATACCACTGCAGCCCTTATTACCCCCAAATTGGGCTAACCTCATGGAAAACACTGGGTGGGGTTGGGATGTGGTGTCATCTGGCTCTGAGGCCCCATTCAAAAATGGCAACCATTTGCCAGTCGCATTCCCTCCTCACTGCTGGATAGAGGCATCCACTGCATCCCTCATCCTTTGCTTCTTTTCCTGGGCTGCCTGCACGACGCCAGGGATTTAGTGTAGGCTTTTCTTATTTATTCTTGTCTCCTTGAGGTTTTGCTTATGTGTACTTTTTAGTTTCCAAAGTGCTGAAAGATATATTGTCTTTTTTTTTAATTCCAGGCAGCTCACTGCAGAGCTACTCACACAAACAACACATTTTTTTTAAAAAAAGAGATTGCTACAGATGTAGCATGCACTCTAATTTAGAGTTGTCCTTGTCACACTGTTGGAGCCACTGGTCTTGACCTCTGGGATTTGTCTTGCTTAACGAAGGTTGCAGCAAATATTATTTTTACCTGGATTTTTACATTTTTAGAAGAAGGTTCAGGATTGTTTAAATACAGTTTCAATGTATTTAATTGAGTAAGCATTTTAAAGTTTGTTGAAGTGTAACCATCAATAATGGAATCTCCTAGGTTAGAGGCTGAGAGGATGGCAGGAATAAATTAGGCAGTCTTTGTCCTCTGGGGGACTCTGATTTAATTGAAAGAGGTTTTTTGTTTTTGTTTTTTTTTGTTTTTTTTGGAGTAGTGATTGAGAGCAGGGTTTGGCAAACTTTTTTTGCAGAATCAGATAGTAAACACTTTTGGATTTGTGGGCCATGTGGTCTGTCACAACTACCTAAGTCTGTTTTTTTAGCCTAAGAGCAGCCATAGATGATAGCAAAAAAAAAAAAAAAATGGGCATGGTTATATTTCTATAAAACTTTATTTACAAAAACAAGCAGTAGGCCAGATTTGCCCATGGGCCATAGTTGGCTGCCCCCTGTTTACAGCAACCTCTCTACCATCAGACTGCCTATTTTACCACCCTGGCTCTGTCTCTCACTGTGGGACTTTGGGAAATCCACTGAATCCCTTCAAGTCTCAGATTTCACATCTATAAAGTGAGGAAGGAATACTGGTTTCCTTGTGGGGTTGTTCTAAGATTGAATGAGAAAGGGCTTACTTAGGGCAGTGGCTGGCTCCTGGGAAGAACTCAGTAATGTTAACCATTACTCCTAAGCCAGGAGCCCAATCGGAAGCCTCTCTCTGGTGCAGACACATAGTAGTGATGACAGCTATAGAGGCAGAGAAAGATAAACAATAAATTAAACAATAAAGCATTGTAAACAAATTATCTTTCAAGAGGAGGACTTAGGCAAGGCTCAGTTGAAGAGGGCTATCAAGACCAGATAGCCTTTTGAGGCTTTCTCCCGCCCCCCAGACAAATGTGGTGAGCTTTTGCTCTGTTCCCATCATGTCTTGCACAAGCCTTGGTTAGGATGTTTGGAGGTCCCCCTAAGGTGACTAATGGTTAACATCTGTCCCTACTCCATTCGGAACCCCAGTGGCATTCTTTTCTTCTGGGATCCCAGGACCCACAGAGCTGGGCCATGTCAGGTGATTTGTAAGTGTTTAGGATTTGGTATAAATAAAGAAACAACTCTGCGGTCGCAACCCTAAGCTCTACAAAGCCAGTCCAGTTTAGAGGAAGTTTCGGAAGGACTTCCAGAAATGTTGCTAACATCATCCTCCTCCTTTTCACTGCAGTTCCTGATTTAAGTCTTCAACATTCTCTGAACGTCTGTTGCTTTTCTTTCTGAGAGTCAAGGACTAATCCCTGTAATATGTACAAGATGTTCTTGAATAACCAATTGTCCTCTGATTATTAAATGCATAATCTTTTACTCACAGAAATAAAAAAGTTATAACTCCAGAGTTGGACAATCTGTGCTTGGCAATTCTATGGTGGATGGAGTCCACGCCTCTGTGCAGAGACCCAGACAAACAAAGCTTTGGCCAGCCAGAAGCAAGCCCCACTCCATCACACTCGCACTAGGCACCCTCCAATGCCTTTCTGGCAGAGTGTGGATTGGGAATGCCAAATGGGTACACAGCTGACAACCACCTCAGTTCTAAACAGGCACTGATCAATGGATCCTGGCACCTGGTTCATCTCTTATTTGAATTGCTTTTGGATGCCCAGGGTAGGGAAAGCCAATAAACCCTGCAACATAATGTGCTATTGGCCTTGGCCAAATGCACTTCAGCGGTCTGCCTCTTTGTTATGGTGAGTCATTCTAGACAGAGGGAGGAGGGAGAAGGGAAAGAGGCCTCCTAACAAAGAGGGCAGAGGAACTGGGGCCCTCACATCTTAGTTCTTTGTGCAACCTGGGCATATTTGTTTACTTCTGGCTGTGCCACAGAATCAGAAATGTAGCAGAAGGGAAGAATGAAGGTCTGGAAGAGGAAGAACAAAACTTTTATGTACCAGTCCATTGGACAGCATAGTGCTACATGCTGACATCCATGAGCACACTCAATCCCCACGAGAAGCCTGAGGCTTTCCCACTAGGGCACTTTATCACAAATCCTAGATGAATGGCAAGGCTGGCAATTACCAAGCGTTAATCAACCTCCAAAACCTCCCAAAGGTTCTGTTACTGGTTCACGCTGTCCCCTAAAGCAGCCAGCACTTCTTAGAGTGGTTTTTATTAAACTCAGCATTTTCTCTTTTGCCACAGGAACTTGACACATGCTAGTTTCTGTACCTGGAACTCTTCTTTCCCTGACTCCTCTTCCCCTAGACTTTTCTCTAGAAAACTCAATTATCTTAGTTACAAGCTGTATTCCTTCTCTTCAGACTTCTTATCTCAGCTCATAATTACATGTTTATTAGTAGTAACCTGTTCATGTAATGAGCATGTTATCCCCATCCTTGGCACAGTACCTACCTCCAGAGCCAGAATACTAGGATTTACATTCTATCACCAATACCTACCAGCAGCATGGCTTTGAACAAATCACTAGATGTCTCTAAGCCTCTATAAAATGGGGCTTAGAGTAGTGTCAACTTCGTACAATTGTTGGGAGGATTAAATGAATGAACACATATTCTAAATCCCTTAGCACAGTGCCTGGCCCTTAACTGATGTTCCATATATGCTAGTTGTCATTATTATGGAAGATACTCCATAAACATCTTCTGAGGTACTCATGTTGCTGCTTCTCCTTGGTTTTGACACTTGCTTGGATTTCTGCCTTCACAGATATAGTTGAGACCTTGATTTTAATTGCTTCTGACTTAGTGGTTTTGACGAACTGGTTTTGTTGTCAGATTGATTCATGTCTGTCTGATTTGTCTCTTCAATCCTGGACCCTGTTGACAGCCCCAAAGCTAACTTAGAGATCACTAGCCCTGGGTCTAGTCCAGCCTATGACCACTGCTCCAGAAGAAGGGAGAGAAAGGTGACAGTGATGAGGCAGTGTTGGACCCGTCCAGCTCCGATCTGGCGA
This sequence comes from Colobus angolensis palliatus, assembly GCF_000951035.1. Lineage (NCBI taxonomy): Eukaryota > Metazoa > Chordata > Mammalia > Primates > Cercopithecidae > Colobus > Colobus angolensis. The sequence continues at coordinate 3,095,307 of NW_012114710.1, forward strand.
CACCGCCAGCCGCAGGCTGCAAGTGAGCTTTTTAGTTCTGCTCCAACTTACAAATAATTGCATAGCCCATCCCCCTCTGGAATGTCCCCACACTATATTGTGTGTCCTTCTAGAAACACTTTTGCCAAATATGCAACTTACGTAAAAATGTGCATCATACATCCCTTTGTACACTAATGATATACACACTGCTCTGCACAAGGACATGACTCTTAATAAAGCTGTATCTTTGTCTCATTTTTAAAAGATGAATCAAGACTGAAGGAGAAACAAAGACATTCTAAATACCACTTGTCAACCTGTGCTGATTCTTCTAACATTATTGATAGATGACTCATTTTTCCCAAGATAATACAATCCCGTTATTTCAGAAAAGGTCATCATTTTTAAACCAAAGGAAATCTTTGGTCTTAAACAGGGATTGAATAGCACATGTACATAGTAGATACCAAATGTTAGCCACTGTAACTGCCATTATCATTATTAGTGTATTTTAGAAGGGAAGGCTTCCCAGAAAGAGCTGATAACTTCTTCTGTGCCACCACTGTTTCTGTTTCCTCTCTCTGTCCATGAGATGGTTTGCTCTTCTGTCATAGGATAACACAGAACAAAGTCCTCACCAGATGCTGGTGCCATGTTCTTGGGCTTTCCACCCTCTAGAACTGGGAGCCAAATAAACTTCTATTCCAGGCAGGCACGGTGGCTCATGCCTGTAATCCCAGCACTTTGGGAGGCCAAGGCAGGCAGATCACTTAAGGTCAGGAGTTCAAGACCAGCCTGTCCAACATGGTGAACCCTATCTCTACTAAAAATACAAAAATTAGCCAGGCGTGGTGGTGGGCACCTGTAATCCCAGATACTCAGAAGGATGAGGCAAGAGAATCGCTTGAACCTGGGAGGCAGATGTTGCAATGAGCTGAGATGGTGCCACTGCACTGTAGCCTGGGCAACAGAGTAAGAATCTATCTCAAAACAAAGAAACAAACAAACCATTTCTATTCCTTATAAATTATTCCATCTGCAGTATTCTGCTGGAGTAGCAGAAAAAGGACTAAGACAACTCTCAATGCCCTTGTAAACATACAGCTTCCATTCTTAAATATAAACAGGCAGAGACCTGAGGAAAGCAAAGGCATAGAACCCAGAAAATAGGGAACCCAACACTGGAAAGAGATGAACCAAATAACCAGGATAATGGAAATAACTTCTAAGACAATAGTTCTGCAGCAGACCAAGAAAGAAACCAGAGGATATGGAGCTGGAGGACAGAGGATGTCTTCAAGGAAAAAGCGCAACTAACAGGTTACCTGAAGTATTTGACTACACTAAGGGGAACTTTATAGTTTTGTAAATGAAGCTCTTATAAATTAATGATAACTACATAAAAGACTAAGGGAATAAAAAATAGTGCAATGATTAACTCCTGGAAAAAACAAACATTTATACAGGAAAGGAGATAAAAGAAATAATGCTTGTATAGTCATAAAAATGTAAGCACAAAATAGTATTAGCCAAAACTTGGGATATAAATATAATTGAAAGACAACAGATAAGGGAAATTGAGATGGCAGAGAGGTGTAATAAAAGTTATCTTCCAGAGTATGAAGCTAATAGATAATGTCTATACAACTGAGAAAAAAGAGAGCAAGAAATATCTGTAAAAACATATTACTTAGACGGTACAAAAGTTTCTCAAAAAATTAAAAATTGAATGAACATATGATTAAGCAATTCCACTTCTGGGTACATATCCAAAAAAAATTAGAAGCAGGATTTTGAAAAGATATTTTCACACACATGTTCATTGCAGCATTATCTACAATAACAAAAAGGTAGAAGTGGCCAGGTGTGGTGGCTCACGACTGTAATCCCAGCACTTTGGGAGGCCAAGGCAGGCAGATCACTTGAGGTCAGGAGTTCAAGACCAGCCTGGCCAACATGACAAAACCCCATCTCTACCAAAAAATACAAATACTCTGGGCATAGGGGTGTATGCCTGTAATCCCAGTTACTCAGGAGGCTGAGGTGGAGGATCTAAGGTGAGCTTGACCCTGGGAGGCAGAGGTTGCAGTGAGCCGAGATCACGCCATTGCACTCCAGCATGGGCAACAGAGCAAGACCCTGTCATAAAAAAAAAATAAAAAAATAAAAAAGCAGAAGCAACCAAAATGTCCGTCAATGAATGAATGGATAAAGAAAATGTGTGTGTGTGTGTGTGTGTGTGTGTGTGTGTAAATGCACATATATACAAAGTGTGTATGTGCTGTGGTGTGTGTGTGTAAATATACATATACATATATAGAGTGTGTGTGTGGTGGGGTGTGTGTGTATGTGTATAATGCAGTCTTGAAAAAGAAGGAAATCGGCCAGGCACGTGGCTCATGCCTATAATCCCAGCACTTTGGGAGGCGGAGGCAGGCAGATCATGAGGTCAGGAGATCAAGACCATTCTGGCTAACACAGTGAAACCCGATCTCTACTAAAAATACAGAAAAAAAAAAAAAATTAGCCAGGCATGGTGGCGGGCGCCTGTGGTCCCAGCTACACAGGAGGCTGAGGCAGGAGAATGGCGTGAACCCGGGAGGCGGAGCTTGCAGTGAGCCGAGATGGCACCACTGAACTCCAGCCTGGGCGATAGAGCCAGACTCCGTCTCAAAAAAAAAAAAAAGAAAGAGGGAAATCCTGCCACATGCTACAACATGGATGAAAGTGGAGGACAAGTTCACATATGCTAAGTGATATAAGCCAGTCACAAAAAGAGAAAGAGAAATACTACTTGATTTGTGGTTGCCAGGGGTTGAGGGAGGGGAAACGGAGAGTTGTTCAATGGTTATAGAGTCTCAGTTCTGCAAGTTGAAAAAGTTCTAGAGGTCTACTGCACAACAATGTAAATATAGTTAACACTACTGAACTGTACACTTATAAATGTACACTTACAAATGGTTAAGAAGGTAATTTTTATGTGTTTTCACATTTTAAAAATGTATTAAACTGTACAGTTAAAATATGAGACATTTATTGTATGTAAGTGATATCTTCATAAATTTGAAAAGGGCAAAAAGAAAGCATATTGTTTAGAGAAAACACTAGAAAAAAACACTTCCTTAAAGAGTTCATCTCTGGTGATGTGGGGGGTGAAACAAGAGCTACTCTTTCACATTACAAATCTTTGAATATTAAATCATATTCATGTGCTACTCAGAAAAAATAAACATCAAATAAAAACAATCCATTCTAGGACATGAGAAAACACCAAAGTTTCCATAGAAAAATGGGTCAAGATTATGATTGCAAGAAAGAAATACAAACAGCTAATGAAAATGAGAAAAATGTGGTCAAATAAATTAGTAACTAAAGCAATCCAACATAGCATTTTTCCTGTCAACTAGCAAATGTGGATAGAAATCAGTATCATTCAATGATGGCATGGATGGAATGAGATGAACAGTCCCACACGTTGATGTAAACCTTCAAGAGAGTAATTTGGGAATGTGTATTAGGAACCTTCAAGATATTCATACCTTTTTCACCCAATGGTTCTATGTCAGGAAAAAGATTACATTTTTAAAATGACGTACAAAAGCATCCATCAGTGCACTATCATTTCCAATGTTTTATTATGAAAACTTTCAAACATACAAAGAAGTTGAAAGAAAAGTACCATGAACTCCCATATACCATCCACCTATATTCAATTATTGATAACATTCTGCT
>NW_012114710.1:3100085-3139939 GCF_000951035.1 Colobus angolensis palliatus
GAATGGCGTGAACCCGGGAGCTGGAGCTTGCAGTGAGCCAAGATGGTGCCACAACACTCCAGTCTGGGCGACAGAGCGAGACTCTGTCTTGAAATAAATAAATAAATAAATAAATAAATAAATAAATAAATAAATAAGAGTGGTTATGTCTGGGTATTGGGATTATAGGTTATTTTACTTTTTTTTCAGTACAGAGTATGGAGTGCAAATTTTTACTTTTAATATTACAATTTTTTACTTTTTAGCAAAAACAAATACCAAAAATTCCCAATTAACATTTTAAGTCCCCAATTAACATTTTTAAAAAAGTTTTCCTGAGAAGTGATTTGTTCATTCAACAAATATTACCTAGTGGGTTCTTTCCCATGAGATGCAATGCCATTCTTTAACCCCATTACTAATGCCATTTCTAAGAGTATAGAGTTTCAGTTTTGCAAGCTGCAAAAGTTCTAGAGATCTGTTGCACAACAACGTGAACATCATTAACACTGTGGAACAGTATTGTTGGGGTGTTTCCTGCAGAGTATGCTGCACACACAACTGCTTAAGAATAAGGTTCAGGCGCCTGGTGTTCTGTTTGCTGCAAGTTCTTGCTCTCTGACCTTTGTCCTGGAGCTGCTCTAACTTGTGAGGCTGCTCAGTACCTAATATAACATAAGGCTTGTTCTACCTCAGTGGCAGGCCAGTTTGGTGCTTTGGGATAACTTTACTTTTTTTCTTTTCGGAGACTGGGTCTCACTGCGTCACCGAGGCTGCTGGAGTGCAATGGCATGATCATAGCTCACTCCTGGCAAGAGAACCTCCTGCCTCAGCCTCCCAGTAGATGAAACTACAGGTGTGAGCCACTGTGCCTGACCTGAGATCACTTTCAAAAGCAGAAAATGGACATGGGATTGAAACCCTCACACATCCTCTATGTTTGAGCCTCCTTCCCAGCATCTCCATGAATGAGCACACATAAAATCAGGCTGGAAGATCAGACACTATTTAGAACACAGCAGATTTACGTAAAGGTTTCTCATAATTAACCTATTTTGAAACATTGACGTCAGGTTGGAATAAGTACTTCTTGTGACAAAATTGGAGAAATAATTACCCTGCAGCTCCCCAGTCAATAGCACTATGGAAACCAAACCAGTAACCTGCTCTGGTAGCCCGTGACTACTGTGAACTTATTTGAAAAAGGCATAATTTTGCTCACACACACACATCTTGTTTAAAGGCAGGACAATAATAAAATAAAATTTATTAATGTTTTCATATGACTTTTCTCCCCAAGTGCTTAATTTTTTTTTTTTTTTTTTCTGAAATCCAGGGTACAGAGACCAGATCCCAACTATTCAGAATTAAATACTTCCAACTTTGAATATTACCGCTTTGTGATGAAATAGAGAAAAGAGCAAAAGTAGAACTTCGACCTTCATACAGTCATGAAAAGCAAAACAAAAACCATTAGTAGAGTGTTCTTACTAGTGCCTTTTATTACAGCCTACCTGCCTGGCTGCTCCCAGATACAATCTGGCCCCCAGCCCCTGGAAAGCTTGAGTGCCCCAGAAGTGGTCAGCCCTGCACTGTGGAGTAGATGTAGGTCCCTAGTTGGTGCCTTCAAACTGTCTTCCACTCCGATTGCCTTTGATCTCTAGAGTAATTTAGAAATAGATGATGTTTTGTTATGGAAAGTTCTGCTTCTGGAGACAGGCCCAAACTTTGGATTTGGAGAAATTTTACATCTATTGCTTAATAATTCCCAACACACATCACAAAACCCCCACAATCTGGGCACTTCAGTTCACCCCACCAAAAATAAATAAATTGATTTAAAAAAAAAAAAGGCAGTTATTTCCCACAGTAAGCTGAAAGGGAGAACCGTAGTCCCTGCGGGGGCAGGGTAGACATTTTTCTCCTCTTCTTACCCAGAAGGAAGCCTTTCCTCTCACTCTACTCCTTCCTTACTCCACAGGAGCTGCTGACCTGGCTGCTCTAGGACATTAACTTGGGGTCCTGTTCACCAGGGGGAAGGGTATACTAGGAGTTAGTGGCTCTCTCATCTTCTGCATGTGGCAGTGAGCAGATTCGGGACAGACGTGCCAGCTTCTTTTCTCCCCTGAGGACTCCCCTGTATGCCTCAGGCCTCAGCCACTCACCCCAGTCCTCTTCACTGTCATTTTGCACACAGCAGCAGTCCTCCAAATTTAATGAACATGCAAACCACAAGAAGGGCTTGTTAAAGCACAGACCACGGCACCCTACCCAGAGTGTCTGATTCAGCAGGTCAGGGTGGGAGCTAAGAATCTGCATTTCTAACAAGTTCCCAGGTGATGCTGTAGCTCGTGGTCCAGGGGCTGCATTTTGGGAACCACTGGCCTAGAGTTTCAGACCCCATCCCAGTTTATGATAAAGCAGTACATTGCTTTCTTATACAAATTGGGTGTTCCTGGCTGGGCGCGGTGGCTCACGCCTATAATCCCAACACTTTGGGAGGCTGGGGCAGGTGGATCACCTGAGGTCAGAAGTTCGAGACGAGCCGGGCCAACTTGGTGAAACCCATCTCTACTAAAAATACAAAAATTGTCTGGATGTGGTAGCAGGTGCCTGTAATCCCAGCTACTCGGGAGACTCGGGAGAATTGCTTGAACCCGGGAAGCGGTGAGCTGAGATCACGCCATTGCACTCCTGTCTGGGAGACAAGAGCAAAACTCCATTTCAGGAAAAAAAAAAAAAAAAAAGGGTGTCCCTGGGACTGTAGATGAATACTTTCAAAACTTCACTCTGACGCCTAAGAAGAGTAATAAAATTATTAATTATCCTAGAAATAGATCATGGGTTTTACGAGGTAATAAGAAGAAACTCAAAAGAGTTTTAGCCTGGAGAGGAAGAGGCCTGAGAATCTCAAGGAGAACTGACCACGTGTCCTCCATCAGGCCTCAGAGGCAGGGAGAGAAGGCTCGGCAGACACCAGGAAGTATCTTTGAGCTGCGATGGCAATGAAATAAATCCTCTAAGGAAGGCTGTGGAAATCCTGTCCCCAAAGGCCTTTAAATGTAGGATCAATGATCATTTCACTTGATCGGCTTGAATCTGGGTTAAAAAATACATAACTGGAACAATCATGATTGATTTGACCCTCACTCTCTTCCAGAAACTAAGCTAAATGCTATATATTATTTTACTTTATTCTCATAACAACTCTACGAAGTTGCTGCTAATATTATCCTCATTTTACAAATGAGACTAAGACCACAAAGGCCTCTTGCTCATGTACCTGGGAAGTAGCAGAACTTAAATCCAAATCCATATCTATATGATTCCCCATCCCAATTTCAAGTAATGCAAGAAGCTATAATTAGGTATGCGCATTATGTATTTTCAGATTAAAGAGTCATACTTGGCCCGGTGTGGCGGCTCATGCCTATAATCCCAGCACTTTGGGAGCCGAGGCGGGGAGATCACTTGAGGTCAAGAGTTCGAGACCAGCCTGGCCAACATGGTAAAACCACATCTCTATTAAAAATACAAAAATTAGCTGCACATGGTGGCACGTGCCTGTAATCCCAGATACTCGGGAGGCTGAGGCAGGAGAGTCATTTGAACCTGAAAGGCAGAAGTTGCAGTGAGCTGGGGTCATGCCACTGCACTCCAGCCTAGGTGACAGAGTGAAACTCCATCTCAAAAATAAATAAATAAATGTCATTCTTGTCCCAGGAGGTTGAGAGGAAGAAAGATCCTTGTAACTGAACGAAAGACACATGATCAATATGTTTTGACAGGTTGTGGGGGAGGGAGGTGGGGCAAGGAGCATTGGGAGCATGAAGGCACTGGCCAGCCAGTGGGGAGCTGGGGGACCTGAGGAGGATGACCCCAAAGAGGGTGGAGAGAATGGAAACAGAGTGTATAGCATTTACAAAAATCCTATACTCACAGCATGCATTTCAAAACCTGTTTCTTCTTTATTCTCCATCACAACAAATGGCACCACTAGCTACCCAGTCACCTGAGCAGAGAACCTGGGAGTCACCTTCCTGTTCTTCTTGCCCACACTCTAATAGGAAACAAGTTCCATGGAGGTAGGGATGGCCCATGTTATATTCCCAGCACCCAGTCAGGTGGTGGTGGCGGGTGGGGCTGGTCAGTCCCTGCTTAAACCCTGTCAAGTCCTTATGGCTCTCAGAATAAAGTTAGTGCTTCTTGGGCAGTTCACAGGTCCTCATGGCCCGCCTCCTGTCCAGCCTTTTCTTCCTTCTCTCTATAGCCTTCTGCTCCACCCCCTGAAACCATTCCTTTCCGCTCTCAATGCCCCACATGTGGCTTGGAGCCTGTTACTGCCTGGAATATCACAGTTACCTGACCCAAACCTATTCCTCAACCAACTATCACTTATTATTCTTCAGGACGCAACTTAGATGTCACCTTCTCCAGAAAATTTTCTTGGATCCTACTCTAATTGGAAACCTCCAGGCCCCTCTTCTTTGTTTCTGTATCTGCCTACGCCCTTCTCATTAGAGCACTCATCATTTTTCATAGCTTCCTCTTGAGGCTGACTTTGTCTCTATCCTCAGAACATAATACCTGGAGAGAAAGAGGCCTGAGAATCTCAAGGAAGATGCCTAGGTATTTGTTGAGTTGACTTAAAATGTCAGGAATCAAACTGTTCTCAACAATTCCATGTCACCTACCTCATAAACCAGGGCTGAGTGGCGTGCAGTCAGGGCAAGGCCGGCTTCATTTCACGAGCATGTGTTGAGCATCTGCTTCACGAGTGGGCATGAGTTAGGTACAGAAGGATCCTTTCCAACAGGGAGCTCCTGTTCTAGTGGGGAGGATGGGGAGGACAAGCCACACACACAGCTGGAAATCCTCACAGGACAGATCAGCTCTGAAGGGCCTATTCCCTCCTGCAGGGAATTCCTCCTCCTGGGGCCAGGAAGTGGAGCTTGTGCCACCCTAATGCCCACATTCCACCAGGGCATGGGGAGGGAAGAAGGTGGGCTGTGAAACTTGGCCTCAGAGAACACGGAGGACTCTTCACTATACCACCACAGCATTTCACACTCTCACCCTCACCTTGAGTTGAGCCATGAGTTCTGCCTCTGGCTCAGTACCTTCAAGACATCTCAGGGCCTTTCTTTCAGTCCCTTAACAATGGCCATTAAAGGCGAGCAAGGAAAAGCTCTGTCCAGTCATCTGCAACTAAAGAAAATGCCCTGAGGCCCTTTAGCTTCACGTCTGACCTCAATAGAGATCTTAGTATTTCTCAGGCTCAGAACGAACAGGCGTCTCAAATCTGGCAAGAGATCCGGATCAGTGTTCCAACACATCTGAATTTAAAGAGAAAGGTCACCCTATTTGTTTACTGATATTTGTATAGCGCAGGGTCTAGGCATTCAGCTTCCGGCTGCCTTTCCTGGGATGGGGGCAGAGCTCGGAGGAGAGAAACACCTATGAAGGAGACTAAATCTGAGGTCTGAGGCAGCTGCTCTTTCAAATGCACGGCAGGCACTGAGCTCTGCCTTCCAGCCAGGTTCTGTGCTGGGCACTCAAGGACAAGGATCCATTCTGATGTGCTTTCACCAGACAGTGTGCAATGATGTATGCTGCAGCATGGTTTTTTGTAACAAAAGTCTGTAGAAAATTTAAATTTAAATGTCCATGGCTAACAGGCCACTTAGATAAATTATGGAACCCCCATAATATGGCATATCAGGCAGCTGTTTAAAAGAATGTGCTCGGCCGGACACAGTGACTCATGCCTGTAATCCCAGCACTTTGGGAGGCGGAGGTGGATGGATCACTTGAGGTCAGGGGTTCAAGACCAGCCTGGCCAACATAGTGAAACCCGTCTCTACTAAAAATACAAAACGTTAGCCGGGCGTGGTGCATGCGCCTGTCATCCCAACTACTCGGGAGGCTGAGGCAGGAGAACCGCTTGAACCTGGGAGGCAGAGGTGGCGGTGAGCTGAGATCACCCCACTACACTCCAGCCTGGGTGACAGAGCGAGACTCCGTCTCAAAAAAAAAAAAAAAAAGAATGTGCTAATATGCAATGATCTCTAAGATATGTTGTGAGAAAAAGAAGAGATAGAACAGTGTTTATAGCTTCTATTAGCATAAAAAAAGGGGGATTGCTGGGTGTGGTGGCTCATGCCTGTAATCCCAACACTTTGGGAGGTTGAGGCAGGTGGATCACTTAAGGCCAGGAGTTTGAGACCAGCCTGGCCAACATGGTGAAACCTTGTCTCTACTAAAAATGCAAAAATTAGCTGGGCATGGTGGCGTACACTTGTAATCCCAGCCACTTGGGAGGCTGAGGCAGAAGAATCTCTCAAACTTGGGAGGCAGAGGTTGCAGTGAGCCGAGATCGCGCCACTGCACTGCAGCCGGGGTAACGTAGCCTCCAAAAAAAAAGGGGTGGGGGGATCTACTTATCTGTCTATTGTTGACAGAAAAACCAAACTCTGCAAAAATATTTTTAAGAGGTTTATTCTGAGCCAATGAATGTTCATGGCCGGGGAAAACAAACTCAAGAAGCCCTGAGTAAGTGGTCTCCAGGAGGCTGGATTACAGTTTAGTTTTATACATTTCAGAGAGGCAGGAGTTACAGGCAAAGACAGAAAGCAATATGTGGAAGGTATACACTGGTGTGACCTGAAAAGATGGGATGTCTTGAAGCATGGGCTTGTAGGTTAAAGGTGGATTCAGAGATTTTTAATTTGCAATTGGTTAGAGGAGTAAGGCTGTGTCTAAAACTTGGAGGCAAGAGAAAGGAATGCTTGAGTTAAGATAAGGATGCAGTGTCAGAGGCAGCCACAATAAAATGACATGTTTAGCAAGATGGATGGCCTGCAGGCCTGACTCAGCCCTTGACTTGAATAGTCCTAGGTCTTGTTTATGATTTGGTAGCTCATTGCCACAAGAATCTGTTTTGTCAGTCTTATTATCTCTCTTTTAACATGAATGCTGGTCAGTTGTGTGTAAACCCCAAAGCAGACGGGGCATGATGAGGTTCATCTGACCTCTCTTCCCTTCATGGCCAGGAACTCAACCTTTAAGGTTTTTCCCTGGGGTCTCCTTGGCCAAGAGGGGGTCCATTCAGTCAGTTGCAGGGGCCGTAAAATTTTATTTTTATTTTACATTATCTATCCATCCACATACACACAAAAACAAAAGTGGCCTTTTTTTTTTTTTTTTTTGAGACAGAGTCTCGCTCTGTTACCAGGCTGGAGTGCAGTGGTGCAATCTCGGTTCACTGCAATCTTCACCTCGCGTGTTCAAGTGATTCTCCTGCCTCAAGCTCCCAAGTAGCTGGGATTACAGACGTGCACCACCACGCCCAGCTAATTTTTGTATTTTTAGTAGAGACGGGGTCTCACCATGTTGGCCAGGATGGTCTCCATCTCTTGACCTTGTGATCCGCACACCTTGGCCTCCCAAAGTGCTGGGATTACAGGCGTGAGCCACTGTGCCCAGCACAAAAGTGGCATTAAACGCTTATTGGCTTAGTGTTGATGCTCTGGGCAGGAAACTGGAGAATCTAAGTGAGAAGAAGACTTAACCTTTATTGCATATATTCCAATAATGCCTGACTTTAAAAAAAAATCTTTAAAATAATGTTCCGTTTTGAATTAAAAGGCATAACATAAGGAGGGTTTGGGACTCATAATTACTGTTGCACACCCTGCTAGGCACTTGGTCGGCATTATCTCATTACCCTGCACAGCAATCAAATAACAGGTGAAGGAAGACACGAACAGAGCTGTGAGAGCCAACTCGGGCCAAGTTGGTGCCAGGCCCAGGGTATTCAGATTTGAGTGAGCTCCAGTTTTTTGAGCAAGACAGGAAAGTAAGGACAGGAATGTGGTGCTTGGTGAAGCATGCCATGATCTGAAGACGTGGGCGTGGCTGTTCAGGGAGCACATCACAGGGCACCGAGGATATTTCCTCCGACATCCTGAGCCTGGAAAGTCGAGGAGGATCGGCAGGGGAAGTGGGGGGAAGTGCAGGAGGAGCAGGAACTGCTGGGACAGAGCAGCAAAGGCCAAGGAGTAGAGGCCAGGGGAAATGGCTCCCCAGAGGGGCAAGTGCAGGTGTGATGGAGGGTGGAGGAGGCTGTGGACGAGCCTGTTCCACACGACAGCGTCCTGCAAGTCCAGCTAAGGACCCAGCTCCGTGCCAAGGCTGCGAGGAGCCACCGCAGGATCTGAACAGAGGAGGAGGGTGTGTGCTCGCTCCTCACCATCATCACTGTGTTTTCTTCCTTTAACACTTGCTACTGTCTGAAACATTGTAGTTTCTTTGTTTATTGTCTTCCTCAACTACTATACAATCTCTTAGAAAGGAGGACCACCCGGATCTTGTCTGCTACACCATCCCTGTGCCTAGAGCAATGGCTGGCATGTGCAGGCTCTCAGTGTTAAATCAATAAGTGGATATTGACTGAAGATTTGCTGAGCATACGACATAAGACATGGGCCCTGCCTTCCAGGATGGGAAGAAGACAGCACGCTGGTAGCTTCCGCCTGCCTCTCTGGATCCACTCTCCCATCTCCCACGATGTGCCACTGGAAGATGGACTTGTAGGAGCTGCGCCCAGCGGCTCCCTTGTGCTCTGGCTTCTGAGAGGGTCTGGCCAATGGGCAGCACTGGCAGGAGATGGGAGAGGTCTTTTTGCGTTCTGTATTCTGGTATCTTGCCATCTGGGATGCTGGGTTCCTTTCTTATGCAAACCAACCAATCCAGAGTCCATCCTCCTGACTGCCTTCAGTGCTGCCCACTGGCTGGACCCTACCAGAAGCCAGAGCACAAGAGAGCCACTGGGCGCAGCTCCTACAAGCCCATCTTCCAGCAGGACATCAGTGGAGACCGGGGAGTGGATCCAGAGAGGCAGAGGGAAGACATCCCCTGCCGTCTTCTTTCCATCCTGGGAGGCAGGGCCCGGGTCTGGTGTTTGATGCTCTGGGTCACCTCTCTCTGCCCTCATCACCCCAAAGCCAGGTACCTAGGCATAGCCCTGCACTCCAGAGCCCTCTGAAGCTATAAACAAGCTAGTCCTAAGTCTGCTTCCCCTGCCTTGCCTGTTGCTTCCCGAGAAAACCAAAATAAAAGCTCTTGCCCAGCCCTTGTTTTCTCCTTGCTAATTTTGCCTCCTGACCAAACAGGTGCTTCCCCAGGTGGCCCCATAGGTGGCCCCCCTGTGGTATGCCATGCTTCCTGTTGCTAGAGAATTGTGGATGTCAAAACTCCTTCCTTCATGACAGTTGTTTCACATCTTCCTGTCTTACCCTGATTTAAACAATTCCTGGTAACCTTAAGACAGGGGCACAGTGAGGTCGGGGCATCTATTCCCTGGATGCCCCATCCAGGCAGCTTCCTTCACTACTACTTCCTGTGTTTACCTTACACCTCGCCCACTCCTGGGTAAAGAGTCCCTTTATCAAACTTCTCAAATGATTCTACTAGTGTGTGCCATCTGCTTCCTGCCAGGACCCCAATTGGTACAGACAGAAATATAAATCATTGTAACGTGGTGCCCAGTGCGTACCTAACAGTTACTGAATGAAGATAGAATGAAATGCATCCAATAAGAGGAGCAAAAGAGCTGAGAAAACAAAGGGGGCAGAAACCAGTTGTGTTGGGATTGAGGAAGCTTTGAGGCAAGATTTGGCGTTTGCAATGGGCCAGGAGGGATGAAGAAAGTTTCAGCAGACAAGGATTGGAGACAGAGAAGTATATTCCAGACAGAGAAACCAGCTCAGAGTACTGATGGCGGGAAAAGGCAGGGTTTGTGTGCAGAACAGTAAGAAGTCCAGTTTGGCAGAAGGAGAGCATTTGAAAAAGACAGCACTTGATGAAGAAGCTTGAAAGATGGCTTGGGAGCAAATCATTCACTGGGGGAGGTCAAGCCAAGCCAAGGAATTTGACTTTGTTACCGTTTTGCAAATGTATGGCAATTGGTGGCGGCACCCAAGGGGTTTTAAGCAGAGGTAACATAGTTGGATCTAGCGTTTAGATGACAAATAGAGCAAGGAGCAGGGGCAGTTGGAGGGAATTCTGCAGGTGGGGAGACCAGCCAGGAGGAAGAATCATGGCATTAATCCACCCAAAAGTACCCCAGCTGGCCAGTAAGCACAGATTGGTAAAGTGTTTGGGTTTAGGAGTCAGGCAGACTAGGTTTGAATTTTGGCTCTGCCACTTACTGTGTAACCTTGGATATATTAATTTACCTTTTTTATTTCTGTTTCTTTGGGTCAAAATGAGGGTAATAATAGTCCACCCTTAAAGCTGTTGTGAGGATTAAACAAGATGCGTGCAGAAACTGTTTACCACATTGTCACATACTGAGTACGCTGAAGGTGTTAGCTCTTATTGTTGTGTATATTCCAGCCATGTCTTTAATAGCATTCTACCATATACCACCAACGTGTCTATGAAGCAAGTTCTTCTCTGTGGGCTTATGTTTTCCTGCTGTTAGCACACTGAGCACATCACATACCCCTGACAAGTCCTTAGAACTGCCTCCCCGAATCACTGCCTACGGGCAACAAGAAACATAAGCATTAGGTCCGAGCTAAACACCAAATACTTCACATGATTTAGGGAATGAATGAATTAACTGAAATAGCTGAGAAAAGATTAAATACAGAACTCTTGAGGGGAAAAAAAAACATGCTGCAAGAACAGGCAGAGTTGTATTGCTGTGTTGCTGCTTTTTTGTGATCTTGGTGGTAAGTCAAGTCCCAGAGGCAAGGAAGAAAAAGGCTCAAATTCTTAGACAGATAATCTTGTTTTCATTACCCTCAGAAAAACAGGTATTACTGAGATTGAAGTGATACAGCATTGCTGTAGAATCTGTGACTGAGACATTACATTGAAATAACACCCTAAAGGACAGCAAAAGAGAAAGCTAGTATCCTCCTTTGGACTCCTGTCCCCCAGCCACCCGAGTCCTCTTCCTAGAAGCAAGCAGTGTTACCAATTGCCTACGAATCTTTTTAAAGACATCCTGTACACAATCCAACAAAAAAACTTTGACGCCCTTTTTTATACAAACAGTAGTATACCAAGTACATTGTTTTGAGTTTTATTATTTAACAGTGTATCCTGACAATCATTATAAAATGAATACATGAAAGTTTCCTCATTCCTTGTACAGTTGCACAGTGTTCTGCCATATGCATATACCATGATTTAATGAATCTCCTATTGATGGACATTTAGGTTGTTCCTAGACTTTTGTTATCACAGCACGCTATAATAAGTATCTTTATACCCATAGCATCTCCCACCTGTAGAGATAGCATTTTTACTGTGTATCAGCATTAGTCTTTTGGGAGTGGGGGTCATAGACACTGAGAATCTGTGGAAGCGATGCGCCTACAGCAGATGCTGTTGGTGCCCTCCCAGATCCCCTTTACCAGGCAAATGCATACAACCCCCAGCTGCTGTGAGTGTGGGCTGCCCATGACTCACAGCTGCCCCCTTCCACAGCACCCTGTGATAGTGTGACATCATAAGAAATATATATTTGGTTTCTGTCCCTGATACCTGGCACACAGCTCCTGAAACCCTTGTATGTGATAGGGGCACTATGAGAATCTTTTGTTCTAATATTTGGTCTTTGACCCCAGTTTCTGACATAGAGCTTCTAAGACCTTTGTAATTTCCTGAGTGATAGAGGAATCTAACCAAGAGCTCCTAAATCCCTTGGAATTTTCTGGGTGATGGTACATCTTTTGTTCTAACTAGACGACTGTTGGTGGGCTCCTGGATAGTGTCAGCATGGGGCCGGTTACTGGGGAACCAACTGTGAAATTACAGGGTTGGAACTTCTGGGAAGGAGAAAGGGGGTAAAGATTGAGCTGGTCATCAGTGGACAGTGATTTCATCAATCATGCCTGTGTACTGAAGCCTCCATAAAAACACAAATGGACTGGGTTTGGGGGGCTTCTGGGTAGCTGAACACGTGGAGGTTCCTGGAGGGTGGTGCACCGGGAGAGGGCATGGAAGTTCAGCGCCCCTCCCCTATACCCTGCCCTGTGCATCTCTTCATCCAGCTGGTCATCTGTGCCCTTTGTAATATCCTTTATAATAAATGGGCAAACATAAGTTCAGTGTTTCCCTGTTTTGTGAGCATCTCTAGCAAAATAATTGAACCTGAGGAGGGGGTCGTGGGAACCCTGATTCACAGCCAATCAGTCAGAAGCACAGATCACAGCCTGGGAGTTGTGATTGGCATCTGAAACTGGGGACATCTTCTGGGACTTGTAGGACTGAGCCCTCACCCTGTGGGATCTGATGCTACCTCTAGGTAAACACCGTCAGAATTGAAATGAATAAAAAGATACCCAGTTGATGTCTGCTGGAGAATTGGTTGGTCTGTCTGTATGAGTGGGGGGGTGTCGTTGGGGGAGGAAGATCCCTCCCATATTTTGGTGACCAGAGGTGAAGCGCGTGGACTGTGTAAGAGAAGAAAAAGTGTCTCTCTTACAGCCACTTTACAAGAAGTTGGTCAACAGCCCCCACTGACACAGGAGTATAAAAGCCGGGCCAGTGCTCAAGTCAATCCCTACTGCAGAACACCATGGAGCTGGGTCTGGGTCTCCGCCAAGACCGGACATCTGCTGAGACCACATCCTCTTTTGGTTCATTCCCCTGCTTGCTCCTGCTCTCCTGAATCCCTCTTTCCTGAGATCACTCTCCACTGCACATAAATTCTCATTTTAGGCTCTGCCTCAAGGGTATTTGACGTAAGAAAGTCTTTCTTTTCAAGAAACAAAAATTTAAAAATACACGCAGGTACCCAGGAAAACTTTACAGATAATTTCAGAGAGTTCAGCAGCCTTCTGAGTTCCAGATTGAGGAACTTCATATAGACTAACATGTGGTTCTACTATTAAACATCCTGAAGTATCCCTGGTCTCACAAACAGAAATGCTACCTCATGTGTGGGATTACATTATATTCAACCATTTCTTCTCTACTTCAATTTCTCTATTTCCTTTGCCATAAAAGATGTCAACCTGATTAATTTCCTTTAGAGCTTCATATATCTAAATCAATAGCTGGACTGTCCACAATCCATGAGTAAGAAGTGGAAATTTTTACTCCTACAGAGACTCTAGTTCCCAAATGCACTTGCCCAGAGTAAAGAATTTTAACTCTTGGGAGATGGTGGAAATGAGAAATCTTTCCATGTTGCTTAAATGTCCTGATATCCTTTTGGGGAGAAATACGAGGAATATATTCTCAATATTTTGAGGTTAAATGCTCCCGATTTCCTTAGAGGTTTATAGAATTCTGGGGACACATTCTGCTGGAGTTTGCCAATTTCTGTTAACCAGTTTTTAAAAGTTAAAGGAAGACCTCTTTCTTAATAATTGGTAAACACAAATGCTGCAGATGCTGCCAGTCGAGTTTAATGAATCAAATAAATAGATCATTAAGAATGCCTTTACTTTGACTAACTGTGGCATAATAAATATATATTTGGCCTTTATCCCTGGTTCCTGTCACAGAGCTCCTGTAACCCTCGGGATTTCTTGAGTAATAGGTGTATCTTTTGTTATTTATAATGAACCCCTTTCAACCTGAACGTATGCCAATAAAATGGCTCTCAGTGAGCCTCTAGATGTGGGGGCTAGCCACTAGAGGAACCAGCCCTGTAATGAGAGGGTTGGAACATTCAGTCCTATCTCCCCACCCCTGGGAGGGCTGGAGATTGAGCTCAGTCACCAATGGTCAATAATTGAATCAATCATGTCTACATAATGAAGTCTTCACTAAAACTCCTAAACCACTGAGTTTGGAGAGATTCCTGGTTGGTGAACATATGAAGGTGCTGGAAGGAGGGTTCCTAGAGAGGGCAAGGAAGTTTCCTCCCCCAGGCCCACACCTTGTCCTGTGCATCACCTCGATTTGGCTGTTCTGAGTTGTATCCTTCATAATAAATCAGTAATAGTAAGAAAAGTGCTTTCTTGAGTTCCATGAGTCATTCTAGCAAATTATCTGTCCTGAGGTGGGGTCGTGGGAAACCCTGAATTTGTAGTCAGTCAGGCAGCAAGGTGGGTACCTTGGGCACCACCTTTGTGGCTGTGTCTCAAGAAAGGGCAGACTTGTGGGACTGAACTCTTAACCTGTGGGGCCAGACACTAACTTCAGGAGATAGTGTCAGAATTGAACTGAATTGTTGGGCATCCAGTTGGTGTTTGAGAAATGGAGAATTGATGTAGAAAAGATACCCCATATATGGTGTCAGAAAGAATCTGAAATTAATCCCAAATGGTATCTAAATACAGCAGCCCACATTTCCAAAGGCGATTATCAGGTCCTTATTTTTCAGTGCTATCATATGTGGGGAGAAGTGATGGATAAGAGGTGGAATAGTAAGAACAGCATTAGTAGCAGAAGTTATTTACTGAGTACCTGATATTGGCATTGTGCTAATCAGTTTTCATGAATTATCTGATTTAAATCCCTACAACAACATCATTAGGTGGGGCTTACATATGAGGAAAATGAGGTACCAGAAGGTGTTCTTTCAACTTCAGTGATAAATATGTGTATCAAATCAGGAATCTCCAAACGTTTCCTGATGAAAAGCACACGGAAGTCTTATGATGGCCCACAGTAGAGATGGGCAGAGGGAAAGAGAAGTCAGAAGTAAAGGGAGATGGGGTAGGAAAGACCTGCTGAAAATTTAAGCTGCCCGTAAATAAGCTGTTGGTGATGCTTCCATCACCCTGACCACGAAGAGGGCTTCAGGGTGGTGATGGCTGACTAGAGGGTCCTCCAGGCCTGTTGAATGGTGCTTGTGGGATTTCTTTCCTTCTTCCTCACTTTTTTTTTTTTTTTAAGACAGAGTCTTGCTCTCTTGCCTAGGTTGGAGTGCAGAGGTGTGATCTCAGCTCATTGCAACGTCCACCTCCCAGGTTCAAGAAGTTCTCCTGCCTCAGCCTCCCCAGTAGCTGTGATTACAGGTGCTCGCCACCACACCTGGCTAATTTTTGTATTTTTGGTAGAGACAGGGTTTCACCATATTGGCCAGGCTGGCCTCGAATTCCTGACCTCAGGTGATCTGTCTGTCTTGACCTCCCAAAGTGCTGGGATTACAGGCAAGAGCCACCATGTCCGGCCTCTTATGGGATTTCTGAGATATGAATGAACCACAGTTCTCTCCCTTCTGGTCTCCATATTCTCTATCCATTGAGAAATAATTTCCACTTTTTTTGATAGCAAAGCTGAATTGGAGAGCATAATTTGGAATCTCAGACAAAATATTGGTCCTCCCCAATTCCCCCAACTTGCATGGGAAGCAAGATGGGAAATCAGGCCTGGCCCCACAACTTGTGAGTAAAAGAGATTGAGACACAGGTAGGGGCAGAAAGAGAGCAACTTGCATGCATGCAAGGGCATTTTACTCATCATCCTTGCCCAACAGAGAACGTGAGCATGCAGGGACTAGTAAATGTCAAACTACAGTCATCTCAGCAATCAGATAAATCATTCTCCCCATAGGAGAAGGGATTCAGAGGTTGGGAGAGGGACTAGAAATGTTATTCTAGAACTGTTTCCTCCGGGAGTAGAATGGATGTTCCCTCCTTGCTATAAAGATGTGAGAAGACAGGTTCTGTCTCAACCTCCATGTCACCTCGACCTCCTACAGGAACCTCTGCCATAAAGCCCCACTTACTCCATTTTAATTTGCTTCCCTCTAAGGGATGCTACATATCACAGAAATAGCAAGATCCAGACTCAGATAGAAATAGGTAAAACAAAAACAGAAGTATAAAGAAACAAAATGCTTCAGGCACATTCTCTACCACTGATGAAAGAATAAACACTTCCAGCATGATATGACACTAGATGGGATTCTTGCCTACTTTACTTTTTCTCTGGATTTTAAACATTTCAACCTTAAAAAGCATTTTCATAATGCTCTACTCTCACTATCATGGATCCTGTAGGAAAGGGGTCTACATTGCAAAATATATATATATGTATATATATATATATATTTGGGTTATGCCTGGAACACAGTTGCTCTGCTCAAATTTGGTAAAACTCCCCAATCCATGCTGAGATTTTCCTGGCAGAAATTGAGAGGCAATTTGCATGATCTTTCACATGTTTGTAAAAAGCATATAAAACAAAGCAAAGAAGTTCATTACTTCCTGAAACTAAAATTTAACCCAATGGGGGCGAGTTTGGGGGAAATCTGAATGTTATTCCTCAAATGGGGACATATGAAAATTGTATGTAAAAAACCCATAGAACATATAGCCCTTTAGGGATGGTGAAAATATTTTAGATAGAAGAAAATCTAGATGACCTTGGGTATGGAGATGACTTTTTTAGATACAACACCAAATGCATGATCCATGAAAAAAAATGGACAAGATGAAATTTATTAAAATTAAAAACTATCTTCTCTGTGAAAGACACCATAAAGAGAATGAGGAGGCAAGCTACAGACTGGTAGAAAATATCTGCAAAAGACATATCTGATAAGGGACTGTGTACAACAT
Organism: Colobus angolensis palliatus; assembly: GCF_000951035.1. Taxonomy (NCBI): domain Eukaryota; kingdom Metazoa; phylum Chordata; class Mammalia; order Primates; family Cercopithecidae; genus Colobus; species Colobus angolensis. The sequence continues at coordinate 3,116,603 of NW_012114710.1, forward strand.
ATACAAAGAAGTTTTAAAACTTAATAATATTAACAAATAACCCCATTAAAACATGGGCAAAAGACCTGAACAGACACCTCATCAAAGAAGATATATTAAAATATACTCAACATGATATGTCATTAGGAAAATGCAAATTAAAGCAGCAATCAGATACCACTATATCATTAGGATGGCCAAAATTCCAGAATACTGACAGCACCAAAAGGACATGAAACAACAGGAACTCTCATTCACTGCTGGTGAGAATGCAAAATGGTATGGCTATGTTGGAAGTTAGTTTGACAGTTTCTTACAAAATGAAACATCCTCTTACCAGGTAATCTAGCAACTGTGCTCTTTCCTATTTACACAAGTGAACTAAAAACTTATGTCCACACAAAAACCTACACAAGGATGTTTATGGCAGGTTTATTCATTACCATTAAAACTTGGAAGCAACCAAGATGGCCTTTAGTATGTGAATGATGTGGAAATAGGAAACCAACCAAATGAGAAAAGCAAAGGCTATTGTATTAGTCAGAATTCTCCAGAGAAAGGGAACCAATAGGATATATATACATAAAGAGAGAAAGAGAGAGAGAGAGAGAGATACATAAAGAGATTTATTATGAGGGATTGGCTCATGCAGTTGTGGAGGCTGAGAAGTCCCATCATCTGCCATGTGCAAGCTGGAGGCCTAGGAAAGTCAGTGGTGTAGTTTCAGTCCAAACTCGAAGACCTGAGAACCAGGGGAGCCAATGGCGTAAGCCCCAATCTGAGTCCTAAGGCCTGGGAACCCCAGAGGTCATGGTAGAAGTCTTGGTCCAAGCATGAAGGTCTGGGAACCAGGAGCATTGATGTCCCAGGGGAGGAGAATATGGATGCTCCCGATCAGAGAGAGCAAATTCACCCTTCCTCCACCTTTTGTTCTATTTAGGCCCTCAATGGTTTGGATGATGAACACCTGCACTGGGAAGGATGCTCTTCTTCGCTCGGTCACCAGTTCAAATGCTCATTTATTCCAGAAGCACCCTCTCAGGTTACCCAGAAATAATGTTTTTCCAGTAATCTGGATGTCTCTTAGCTCAGTCAAGTTGACATATATAATCAACCATCATAGCTATTTATTCTGAACTTGCTATAGCAAGGGAATCCACCACTGCTGCTTGAATTTTGGCAGACTCAAAGGCAGAAAGAAGAGTAGGGAAGCTTGGTAGTGGAGAAAAGGGAAGGCTTCGGGTGTGCCCTGATGGGAGGCTGTTGGAGTTAGGAAGCTACAGGTAGGCTAGCTAGAAGCAGGACATCGTATGTGATTGGTTAGGGGTGAATATTTGGCTTTCTCTAGTTGAAGTTGGAAGAGGGGACAAAAGTTAGGGAAGCTGTCAGTTATTAATCAAGTTCTGGCCATTTGGGTCTGATTGTTACAGAGGTTATTATTTAGCCTCCTGAATTGTCACTAGAGATAACAATCTCACTTCCTGCAAGTTGGACTTATGTCAGGCTGGCTTTCTGGGTTGCTTATTACAAATAAGAGGTTGGTCTCCCAGGCAGATTGCTGCAGATTGTGGGTTAAAGTTCTAGTTTTATATATGGTCTGGCCATTGTCCATTTGCATATTCAGTCTCTCAACAAATAAACGATGTGACATCGAAACAATGGTATATAATTCAGTGCTAGAAAGAAATGTGCTATCAAGCCATAAAAAAAAGAAGGCAACTTAAATGCATATTACTCAGTGAAAGATACTAATCTGAAAAGGCTACATAATGCATGCTTTCAACTATATGACATTCTGGAAAAGTGAAAGCTATGGAGACAGTAAAAAGATCAGTGGCTGCCAGAGGTTAGAGAGGAAGAAGGGATGAATAGGCAGAGGTCTGGAGGATTTTTAGGGCAGTGAAACTATTCTGTATGCTAGTGTAATAGATACACGTCACCACTTGTGCAAACCCGTGGAGTGTATAACACCAACAGTGAACCCTAATGTGAATGCTGGACTCTGGGTGATCATGATGTGTCAATGTCAGTTCATTGATAGTAACAAATGTGCCATGACCATGATGGGGATGTGTGATGGAGTCAGGGTGTATATGGGAATTCTTTGTACTTCCTGCTCAATTTTACTGAGAACCTGAAACTACTCTAAAAGTAGTCAATTTAGAAGGAAAAAAGTTTTAGAACTAGATAGTGTTCATGGTTGCATAACATTGCAAACATACTAAATGCTAACATAACAAATTACATATTTTAAAATGGTTAATATCATGTGAATTCTGTTCCCATTTTTAAGAAAATGGGCATATACAAAAAAAAAAAACAAAAAACAAAAAACAAAAAAACCCACACTGTGATCATGCTAGCTTCTGACCGACCACCCTGGTTCATTATTGCTGGGACTCAGATGAGACCAGGCCTTCTTGGAAAGTGTGACCTGGCCTGCCAGGAAAGGTGAGGCCCCCACCTGGGAAAGGATCCATGCCTAAGTGAGGAGAAGGAAGGCAGGTTTGGTCCAGTGGTCATGAGGAGGGTGATTGAAAGAACGAATCAGTTTCTGATGCCCACATCTCCCAGGTGTAACTGAGTATCTCTTTGTCTTCTTGGCCTACCTCTTGGCCTTTGTCGCCCTGGCCTTGAGTCACTGTGCCCTGATAGCAGGATGTCCTGTATGCTCCCAGATAGTGCCAGAGTCCGAGGGATGGGGCTGCTTGCACAGCATGGTGGGTGCCTCTCACCACTTACACCAAACCCTGCCCTGGCTTGTCCTCCTTATACCTCCTGCCAGTCCACTACCCAAGGCAGTCCACTACCCACTACCCTGCCAGTCCACTTCCCAGGGCAGGTTCACGAAGCTTTGCCAAAGGCTTTGGTAAGAATGGAATGACATCACTCAACAAGGAATGCAGCTGGGCACCAGGACTCACTTTCCTGAAGTCCCGGGGCAAATCTACCCAAGTCAGGTTCCCAGCAGAGGCCTCCCTCTGAACCTAGTCCATCACCATGCTGTTGGTTCTCTTCCTTCAGAACATACGGCAGTGCTTCTCAAAGGGAGGTCTCCAAACCATCAGCATCAAAAATGTCTTTAAATGTGGATGTGCAGATCCTTCCACAGGGCTACTGAATCAGAATCTCTGAGGTGGGAGCATTTTAATGGGCATTTTCATTAATTTCTCAGGTGACAGATGTTTCCCCACCGTCAGGGGCTGCAGGGGCTGTACTGTGAGGACCACTTGGGCTCTATCTCCCGCCCTCCTCTTCACAGCCTTCTCACTGCGGGGTAGGTGGGTAGCACCAGGCATCAAAGGGGCCCAAGAATCGTTTTCCAGGCACATTTCAGTGTCAAAACACAAGCTCCTTGTGTCAAAATCCCTTTTAAGAAGCTTTACTTTGTAGAATGTCTTTTGAGCAGGTCGTCAAGGAAGACGTTGGTATCCCTAAGGAGTTGTCATCCTCACTTTTGCTTTAATTGCAATTTTGTGAAACACAACATTTTTGGGTACATCTTAACATAACTTAGTCCATTGCATCCCAGATACTCTTGTGAATTTGTCCTCTCAAAAATGTATCATAGGAAGGAAGGAAGAGGCAGGGGAGGCAGGGTGCAGAGCTGCAGGCTCTCCCACTCCCTGGCCCACTCCTTAGATGCAGCTCTGCTAGACTTGGGCTCAAGGTCAACTTGGCTTTCAAAGTTTATAGTGTTACCTGAACTTTTTCCACGGTCACTTTCTGCATCTCCTCCTTCCCTCATGTTCCTTCCCCAGATTTTACTATAGAGTAAAATGGTAATAACACAAAAGGTAATAACACAAAAGGTAGTAACACAAAAGGTAGTAATACAAAAGAGAGACCAAAAAGAGGATTTTATACATTGGGTTGAATTCCTGTTACCCATGATTTGGAATTGTTACCTAGTTACCAAAAGATTCTGGCTCGGATGCCAAGAAAATTCGTTTGACACTAAAAACTTAAAAATGCCAGACGCAATCCAGTGTTTAGACAGGCCTGGCAGATGAAACATTCCAGAGTTGGGAAATGGTACAAGAACAAAACCCACTCAAAATCCACAGGCCTCTGCATTTATGCTTTTTCCCCAACCCTCCTTTTTTCCCATCATCACTTAATGGCCTATAGATTGGCAACCCATCTGTGTTCTGCCAAACATTCCTTCATCCATCATTAACGATTAATTGTGTCTTTACCGGTGGCAGCTCTACAGTTCTATAAAACCAAAAAATAAAAAACTCTGGGCCCTGCTTTAATAAAGGAGGAAGGGGGAATCAAGATCTAGTCCCTCTGCTTTTCTACGTATAGAAAAGCCTAGATAAGAAAACATGGCCATTTTTATTTATACATATTTATTTATATGTCTCCCCTGCTGAACCTGTGTTAACCACAGAGCAAAGTCTGACCCAGAAAGTCTGGGGTGAGTCCGAGAATGTGCATTTCCAACAAGTTCCCAGGTGATGCTGCTGGCCTGGAAACTCCACTTGGAGAACCACTGGTCAAAGCCATGATTCTCTCAACCCTAGCTGCACATGAGAAGCACTGGTGGCGCTTTTGAAAACAACGTCTGGGCCCATCTCAGAAGAATAGGTCATTTCGAAGTCACGTGAGCACTTTTGAATCTCTCTAGGTCTGTGCTTGTCAATCTTGGCTGCACATTTGATTACCTGGGGGAGACTTTAAAATCCTGATAGCCAGGCTTCCCCACCTCAATCCTATTCTCAGACATTAGTAGTTTTCAAAGCTCCCCAGGTGATGCAAATACGCAGCTGGCCGCATGGAGAACTGGAATTCTTGACCTTTATCCCTGAGCAGCTGCCACAGCTCAGTGTGTGGGCTTCAGAGTCACCCAAGCAACCTCAGGAACAGTTTCCTTTCTGTTAAGTGGGTTTTGAAATAGAGGCTCTAAACCCACTTGTGTTGAAGCTGGACAGTTTGGGCGGCATTTTAACATTCACACCAGCACAGAGGATCATTACCAACTCCTTCGAGGTCGGGCAAGCAACCGCTGTGCAGCCTGCCTCTTGCTCCTCCCTTCCTCTAGAGGTGGGAGCAGAGGGTGACATTTTAAATAGAATCGACTGTAAAGGCTCACTGGGAGGGTGACATTTGAGGGACATGGGACAAGATGTGGAGAAGCATGTTGGTAATGATTAATACAAGGCTAATCTGGCCCCACCTGGTGTGACTGCAAGCTGAGAGAGGAGGAACAGACCCCTAAACGTCCCAAGAAGAACCTAGGGAGAAAGGTCTGGGAAGCCCTGCTGGGATACTGAGGACAGCTGGGGCATTCAGGGGCCTGGGGTGCTACAGGACAAGTCAGGAGGGGACTCACTAGGGACCCAGGGAAGCTTGGAAAACACTATTTGGCTGAGGTCTGGTTGCTAAGTATGGCTTTTTTGATGAAGGACCCAAAGGACACACTTTTGGCCAGGCGCGGTGGCTCACACCTATAATCCCAGCACTTTGGGAGGCCAAGGCAGGTGGATCACCTGGGGTCAGGAGTTCGAGACCAGCCTGGCCAACATGATGAAACCTTGTCTCTACTAAAAATACAAAAATTAGCCAGGCGTGGTGGCGGGCACCTGTAATCCCAGCTACTTTGGGGGCTGAGGAAGGAGAATCATTTAAACCTGGGACGCAGAGGTTGCAGTGAGCCGAGATCGCACCATTGCACTCCAGCCTGGGCAACAGGAGCAAAACTCCGTCAAAAAAAAAAAAGACACACCTCTTCAAAATGGGTGGTTCAGACTACGCCACTTTAGGGAAGAATTCTTGACCACATGGCCTTTAAACCCGAAAGAGACATGAAAGATCATCTGGTGTTCTTTTCAAACTGTTTCACAGAGCTCTGGGGCTCCCAAAGTTTCTTCAGGGGATCCAGTAGGAGACAAAGTGGGAGGCAAGAACTGTGGTGGAGCCCAGGAGTGGCTTGGGGGGACTTCAACATCCCGTGGCAGAAAGTCTGGTGAGCAGTGTACTTGCTTTGCAGCACTGAGACAATAGACAGCACAGGCTGCCTGCTCACTCTGGCCAGGTACTCTTCTAAGCACTTTGCATGTTTGAGTCCATTTAATACTCAGCAACTCTTTGAGATAATTCTATGGCTTATTACTATTAATAATAAGGAAAAACGCCCAGAGAAGCCAAAAACTAGTCTCAGACCACAGAGCTGTATAAGTGGCTGAGCTGGGACTCACACTCTGGCAGCCTGGTTCCAGACACCATGCTCCACCACCACGCTGTGCCCGATTTGTACTGCTGTGCCTACTATACCATCCCAGTAGCAGCCTGTAAGCCTTCTAGCATCCTCTTGGCCACACAAGTAAGGCTCAAGGCTTCCCCACCTACAGTTCAACCAGAGTTCGTCTAAGTTTACCCCAGCATGGCACAGCCCCTTCTTTCTTATCTCCAAGTGTCTGCCACCGTCCGTGCCACGACAGCTGAGTGGTGTGTCTCCTGATTCCATATGGTGGGGCAGACACAGCAATGCAATTCCTTCTCCTCTGGAGCTCTTCCGAACGGTAACTGGTACCAGCAGCCTGTGCCTTTCCCAGGCAGCCAGCCTCACGGGTTTCCCCTAGGCCAATCAGGCAGAACCACAGTCTAGGGACTCTCTGCCAAAATGCCAAAGGGCCAGGTAAGTCGCAGAGTGGATAAGAGGCAGGACAAAACCTGGCCGTCTCTCTAGCTCAGGTGTTCTCCTGGCCTTTGCCATAGAAGGCCCTTCCAATTCCTTCTGTCTACAAAGAGAAAGCCCCAGCCCCCAGGGTGTCCACCTCCCTTCCCCACCTCACTTTCTCTCCAGAAGAGAACTGCCCCCTCTTCACTCTCTTCAAGTCTTACTCTGGGCCTTACTGCCCCACATCCCTGACTTTCCATCTTCTGTAAATGGGGAGGATGAGGTTCTAACCCTTGGCTCTACTCACTGGCCCTCAGCTTGCTTTGGATGCTCTGAGGTTCTTCTGGGAGTTTGCAGGGAGAGTTGTGGGGGCACTGAGCCCACTCAGCTGCACTGGGCACCCCTCTTGCAGTTCAGCCTCTTAGTAGAAAGAGACATTTTGAGGAGGAGGCTGGGGAGTAACCTTGGCAAAAACATTTTGCTAGTTTCTATTGGCAACCATGCAGCTTCATATCTAAGGATGCCATTTCTCCTCTTAGCAGACCTTGCACCATTTGGAATAACCTTTATCTCTAAGTCTGACTGAGGGCCTTGCCCCTGGGAACCCACTGGGCCCCACAATTACGGTGCTTCTCTGCCTACCCTGAGGCTGTCTGCCTTGCAGGTCTTCACCTGCACTCACTCTAAATGGACCTTCATTTCTATCCAGGAGGAATGGCGCTAGATTCTGTACTTAAACTTTTAAAAAATACTCCAATATTCTTGATTTAGGTGGGGATGGCACATGTTTTTCATATAGACATAAATTTATAGGCATTCCAGGTAAATTTTGGATTTAAAAAAGAAACTCATGCTTGGTGGTAGGGCAGGAGAGTGGGGGTGGGCGAAATTCTGAAAACAGATATTGAGTCTTTGTACTTCATTTTATATTTGAGGAAACTCAGCCCAAGGAGATGAGATGTCTCTGACAGGGTTACTGAGCTCTCCTTTCACAAAAGAAGAATAAGCCTCACGTTTCCTGTGAAGCCGTTTTTACAAAGAATGGGGCTGCAGCTCCTTCTAGAATAATGTGTAGAGTAACGCGTGGGGTCCCAGCCCGTATTTTGTCCCCCTTGAGCACCTCTCTCACCCTTTATTTTGCAATAACTTAGATGGAAAGTGTGGCAATGTATGATTGAATGTTATTATTTCAAGGCTAGAGCACGTCTGTGCTCAATCCTTCTCCTTGCTGGGCTGTTTCAAGGCCTGCGCCCCGGGTGTCTGCATTCCTCAAGGCTAAATCTGATCCCCGGGAATGTAGCTGTTTTTCTTCCTAGGTTCTGGGCAGTTTGCTTAAGATAAGGAGATGGCAAATAGGCTGAATTTGGAGTTATTAAAGGAAAGATTGGAAACACAATTGCACAGTCTATACCTGTACTGGCACAGATGACATCATCCCTGGAGAGGGGACTTCAGGCATAGGGAGGAGACTGTCTCCAGACAGCACCTGGTTACTACCATTATAAAGAGAAATTCAGCCAGGCACAGTGGCTCACACCACTTTGGGACGCCAAAGCAGGAGGTTTGCTTGAGACCAGGAGTCTGAGACCAGCCTGGGCAATGTAGCAAGATCCCATCTCTACAAAAACATTTTAAAAATTTAGCCGGGCATGGTAGTTTGCACCCGTTGTCCCCAGTACTGAGGAGGCTGAGGTGGGAGGATCACTTGAACCCAGGAGTTTGAGGCTGCAGTGAGCCATGATAATGGCACCATACTCCAGCCTGAGTGACAGAGGGAGATCCTATCTCAAATACATAAATAAATAAATAATAAGAGAAATCACCCTTCATTTGTTTTCTTTCCTCCTCTGGGAATGTCCCTATATGACTAATTCTTACCCCAGGGCTGCTGTGAGATTGGAGTGGAGCAGAGTGAGAAGCAAGAAACGATAGTGGCTAAGAGGTCAAATTCTGAGTCAAAAACCACCTCCAATCCTGACTGACCTTGTGCTGTCAGATCTCCATTTTCTCATCTTTATATGGGTGAGAACAGCATCTCCCTCATATCATGATTATAACAATTCAATCAGATAATGCGACACTTTTGGAAGAAGTTGTCTGTAGTCTGTTTCATTTCCTTGTCTTGTTGTGTCTCCTTGGCCCTCATCAGCTGGTCACTAATGATCTGCACATGGCAAACCCTCCGTGACAATGATTCCACGTGGCCTGTCTGCAATGCTCAACACAGCCACAGGCCCTCTCCTCTCCCGGCCTCTGCAACAGCACCTTGCCTTCCTCCCCCTTCCTCCTTGGCCTTTGATGGCTCCTCATGCTCTCTCTCAGGGCTGCGCGCTTCCTTCCCTCCCTCGCATCCTCCCCCAGGGCGATTCTATCCAGTCCCAGGGCTTCAGGTGCCATCTGGAAGCCAATGATGCCCAAATCTGAATCACCAGCCTTGACCTTCTCCAGGAATTTCACACTAAGGTATCCAACTTCCTATTGGACATTGCCACTTAGGTGCCTAACAGTCATTCCCTACTTCATGTGGCCAGAAAAATGCTCTGAATTCTTACTCCCCACCCCTCCCTCAAAAGAACCTGCTTCTCAGTCTTGTTTCTAGGAGTTATCTTCAGTTGTTCTTTCCTTTGCAGCCTCCTTCCACTCACCTCCTGCCACTTTCATCTAATCCATGAGCCTGTTCTGCCAATCACATCTTAAACACTTGCCTTGGATCCACCCATCTCTCTCCATCTCCACTGGGACCACCCCAATTCACGCCTCTTTATCTTGTTCCTGGGCTGCACTAACTTCCCTGCTTGCCTTCCTGCCCCCACTGCAATCATGTTCCTTATCCTGGCAGGATCATGTCCTGGCCAGCCCCGACCAGGCCCCCATCCATTCTCTCCCTCATCCATTCCACTGCAGCCATACTGACCCTCTTACTCTTCTTCACACTTGCTAAACTCATTCTCGCTTTAGAGCCTTTGCTTCAGAGGTCTGCTACACTCTTTACTCTGACAGGTTGGCTGCTTCTTATCAAGGTCTCAGCTTGTGTCAATTTCTCAGAGAGGCTATCTCAAACCATCCAAAGTCACCATTGAGCTGTTTGCTATTTCATCATGTTTGCCAGTTCTCATCTACTGCATAGCATTTATCAAAATGAGATGGTTTTCTCATTTTTTTAAGTTGCATATTTATCACCACTAGAGCATGAGCTTCTTAAGAATAGGTGCCAAAGAAACAATGGGGGCTGATAGCCATGTATTTATTCATTTACTGTAGACATATTTATTGAGCACCTACTAGATGCCAGGTACTGAGTGTGCCTCTGAGGATGCAGAGGTAAATGAGCTGGAGCTGCATCCTAAAGGTCCTCACAGCATGGTAGGAGAGGCAGCCCATGAACAGATGTCTTAATCAGCTTGGGGTGCTGTAGCAAAAATACCATAGACTGGGTGGTTTAAACAACAGAAATTAGTTTTCTTAGGGTTCTGGAGGCTGGAAGTCCAAGGTCAGGATGCCTATATCGTCAGGTTCTGGTGAGGGTCCTCTTCCTGGCTTGCAGACAGCTGCCTTCTTGCTATGTCCTCATAAGGCAGAGAGAGAGAGTGAGCTCACTAGTGTCCCTTCTTATAAGGACTAATCCCCTAGGACCAGGGCTCCATCCTCAACTTCATCTAAACCTCATCACCTTCCAAAGACCCCATCTCCGAAGACCATCACATTGGGGGTTAAGGCTTCACATATGAATATGTGGGTATACAAATCAGTCCATAGTAACAGATTAATAGGTAAATGGATGATAAGTGGATGGTCTGAACTCTGGGGAGGGAATCAGCAACTCCAGGTAACCTAACATAGAGGATGGTACCTGAACAAGAGGTCTTGAAGCACGCATAGGAGCTTACCAGGTAGTCAGAGATGAGATAGGAGAAGAATATTCCTGGTGGATGGAATATGTGAAGGGAAGTAGAGGTTGGAAATAGCAATATTTTCTGCTACAAGACTAAAGTCACCAGGATTTGAAGCAAGAGGAACTTTTAGCGCACCTTATTTCCTTTACAGATAAGCAAAATTCAACTCAGAGAATCAACAGTGAGCTTCCTGAAGCTGTACTGTTTCCTTATAGCAGAACCAGGCTCAGGCCCCAGACGTCTGACTCTCCGGCAAGTGCTCCTTCCAACATATCATAATGGGTGTTCAGCACATCTCATGTTTATTCCAATATTGCAACTACAGAGAAATGGTGATAGCGGAGATAAGCAGTGTTTAATTTTCCCCCGTCCCTAAAATCTCTAAGGCAGTTTTCTTATAAGACATATTTAGGCCGGGCGCGGTGGCTCAAGGGAGGCTGAGACGGGCGGATCACGAGGTCAGGAGATCGAGACCATCCTGGCTAACACGGTGAAACCCCGTCTCTACTAAATACAAAAAAAACTAGCCAGGCGAGGTGGCGGGCGCCTGTAGTCCCAGCTACTCGGGAGGCTGAGGCAGGAGAATGGCGTAGACCCGGGAGGCGGAGCTTGCAGTGAGCTGAGATCTGGCCACTGCACTCCAGCCTGGGCGACAGAGCGAGACTCTGTCTCAAAAAAAAAAAAAAAAAGACATATTTAGTTGAAGTTACCTCTTATTCAAGAGGAACAAACTATTCACTTATCAAAAACATCCTAGTTATCTGTTTGCAATCTGCTTTCTATACTAACTTTCTAGAACAGGTTCAAGGAGCAAGAAAATAAGAGTTGACTGTGCTTTGTAAGCTATGTAAATGCTATTTCATAATAATGATGACTTTGATATTTATATTATGTCATTGGCACCTGTGATGGTTCACGGTGTAGAGCAGGTCAGCCTAGCCCACAGCAGTGGGCAGTTGTTGCTGACCCAGAAAAAACTGAAGAGTAGAAGCACAAAATTCTCTCTCCCTAAATGCCCTCCATTAATGGATAAGCCAAGAGTGATGGAAATAGAGGAGGGTACAGGGAAGGTGACAGAGGCTTTGGAGGAAGGGACACTTAGAAAGTACTTTTTTTTTTTTTTTTTGAGATGGAGTCTCTCTCTGTCACCCAGGCTGGAGTGTAGTGGTGCAATCTCAGCTTGTTGCAACCTCTGCCTCCTGGGTTCAAGCAATTCTCCTGCCTCAGCCACCTGAGTAGCTGGAACTACAAGCATGCATCACCACGCCGAGCTAATTTTGTATTTTTCGTAGAGATGGGGTTTCACCATGTTAGCCAGGCTGGTCTCGAACTCCTGGCCTAAGGTGATCTACCTGCCTCGGCCTCCCAAAGTGCTAGGATTACAGTTGTGAGCCACCACGCCCAACAGGATAGTACTTATAAATCTCCCACCACAGACAGGAAGCTCAGAAGTGTGATATGTTGCCAGGACCCTTGGTCAAGTGACAGAAACCCAAAGCAAGCTAGTTAAAGAAAAAGGGGAGAACTTACTGGTCTATATAACTGTAAAAATCCAAAAGGATTTCCAACTTCAGCCACACGTGGATAGAGACCCAGGTGAAGTGGTTGGGGTTCCAGCTCTCCTCTCAGGTAGGCGGCTTCCAGGAGCCCAGGAGACACACTTCACCAGATTAGCTACACACCAGCAGAAAACTCCCTAGGATAACCCTGTTTGGCCTGGCTGGGGCCAGTCCCCAACCCTGAGCTGATCACGTGACAAGTGGGACAGGGACAGTAGTAGGCCCAGAGCTCCATGAAATAGGTCTTCTGCGGGGAAGAGGGGATCTGCTAATTTAAGAAGAAGGAAAGAATGGTGGGCAGGCTAAAACAAAAGACATCTACCCCCATTATTGAAAGATCGAGTTGCGTCTACTTTGGAGGTTTCCAGCAGAAGTGACTCCACACTGCACCAGCCTCTAGAGAGTTCTCAAATTCTCCTTCCCTGGGGTCACTAGGATTGCACTGAAAGTGCATACTAACATATTTTTAATATTGGAAAGGAAAATGTGTAATTTAGAAACTCTTAACCCTACTCCCCTCCCCTCCCCCAACACACTCAAAGTTAGAAAGCAAAGGGCACACACAGTTTTAAATTATTTGCCACTTTAGATCATCCACACCATGGCTGCATTTCTTTAGCTGGGATGATGGGGAGCTGGATGTAATCTCTGTCGAAGGAGAAACACAAGACACCCAGGCAAAATACCTTTCCTGTTAATAAGGTGATGGGCTCCAAAGCAGAGGAATTCTATCAAGTGACATGGTCCATGACTCCCAGTGACTCACAGCCCTCCCTGCATACAAATTCCTTCCTGATGTCACTGGGAGGTTTCTGTGGGTGACTGAATTAATTGGTGTGCGTTACCATGTTATGCCACATCACTTCTTGCTAAGATTCACTTTTTCTTTTTAAAGTCTCAGTGCAGGCTCCTAAACTTTTTTTTTTTTTTTTTTTTTTTGAGACAGAGTCTCGCACTGTCACTAGGCTGGAGTGCAGTGGTGCGATCTCGGCTCACTGCAAACTCCACCTCCTGGGTTCAAGTGATTCTCCTGCCCCAGCCTCCCAAGTAGCTGGGACTACAGGTTCCCGCTGCCACGCCTGGCTAATTTTTTGTATTTTTAGTGGAGATGGGGTTTCACCATGTTAGTCAGGATGGTCTCGATCTCCTGACCTCATGATCCACCCGCCTCGGTCTCCCAAAGTGCTGGGATTACAGGCCTGAGGCACCATGCCTGGCAGGCTCCTAAACTTTTAAATTGACAACAGGCAACACCTTTAATACAGATATGGTAAGAAAAAGAAAATATGAAGGTTACGAAGGCTGAATGCCATTCTCTTCTCTAAAATGAGACACAGAGGATATGGCAGGAAGGAACCACTTCTCCCTGGTATGACAGGCCCACTCATTCTGTCCAAAGGGCCTCCATCCACACTCCTTCCTGTCAGAGGTGATGGGTGAAGATGCCTTAGACATGTTTGCCATCTGCCAGCGCCTTTCGAGTCTCCCTCTCCTCAGACCCTAGAGTACAAGGTTGCACTCCAGGCTGTCACCAGCAGCTGGGAGCATGCTCACCAAATTGGGCATTTTCAGATATCTGTGTGTCTGCTCTAGGAAATAAGAGATTGTGGCAAAGATCACTCACCCACTCCTAGCAGGCTGTGTGGTCAGCTCATTGTCTCACCCAGGGGGAGGTCAGAGACCAACAAAGAGCACAGACACTTTCAAAGAGGGCATGTGACTCCCTATAGCCAAGGCATTCTGAAAGTGTTCATGCCTTTCATCTCCAGCTGTTTCTTATTCACCAGACCACATTACCTTTGCTCTACTTTGCTGACCAAGGAGTCGGAGGCAAAGACTATGCTATTGGTGGTTAACAGCACACTGCTCCACAGCAGGATCTTCTGAGAATCAGCTCAAGTGCTGAAACAGCCACGGGAACGACTCAAATTTCAGCAAAACACACAGGCACATGCTGTCCTCAGCAGAGTGGATTTGCATCTACTGTGTGAAGCCCCAGATGTGAATTCCTACATTTTATTTTGAATTTTTCTAAAGAACAGAAGCAATATGGAAAAACAGATTAGAGTAGTAAAAAGACACTAATTCCTGCAAGGTTTTTATTCTTCTACTTTGTCACTCTTTTCCCAGCACCACAGGATCAATGACTGATTACATAGCAGCAAGTTAGATTTGGGGATAAGACTGGGAGGAGAGGCTGCTCAAGGTCGCCAGCCTCCCTTGCATCACATCAGTCCTTCCCTTGCTCCTGTTCTACTCGTGGAAAACTTGTTCCCCATGTTTCCTAGTAAGAGCCTCTAACTGGCTCTAGACATTCCTTTCCACATCCTGAGGACCTTGTCCCATCTATTGTCAACAGCAACGGCTACAGCTTATTCATGGTCTGCTATAGGTTTGCCACACTGCTAACCACGTTATTACAGGTTTTCTCATCTAAATGCTAATGCTCAAACTATCCCACTGTGACGGGTGTTATTACCCCCATTCAACTGATGCAAAAACAGGCACAGAAAGGCAAGGTACCTCTCTCTAGGTCTCTCAACTGGTACATGGCAGTGGGTGTTGTGGGGGGTGGGGTTCTGCCTGATCCCCAGTTCTCTGCTCTGCATTTATTCATATATTCACTGGCACTAGTGGCAGGAAAGCCCATCTTTTGACCGCTGGCAGACATGTTTCTCCTAGGTGAATGGGGAATCCCAAAGCCAGGAAAGGCTCATGGTGGTCACAGGTAAGATGGTGTCCAAGTGTGATGGAAAAGGCCTGGGTCTTTGTGCCCAGGGTTGTACCTCAGAGGGCTAACAGGCCATCTGCACTGACCTCGAAAGCCCCCTGTGGGATCTATCCCAACATCATCCATCTCCCTGCCCAGCCTCTCCCTTGCATGGCAGCTGCACTCACAAGCTCACTTGCATTCCACTCACAGCACTCAGAGATGCTCTGGCCGAACATTCTCATGCATACTCATTTATTTACTTCCTGATTTTCTTTCTTTAATTTTTGAGGCAGAGTCTTGATCTGTCGCCCAGGCTGGAGTGCAGTGGTACAATCTGCAACCCCCATCTCACAGGTTCAAGTGCTTCTCCTGCCTCAGCCTTCTGAGTAGCTGGGATTACAGGTGTGTGCCACCAAGCCCAGCTAATTTTGTATTTTTAGTAGAGACAGGATTTCACCATATTGGCCAGGCTGGTCTCGAACTCTTGACCTCAATTGATCTGCCCGCCTTGGCCTCTCATAGTGCTAGGATTACAGGTGTGAGCCACCGCACCTGGCTAACCTTCTGATTTTCATTGCTTAAAACTATAACAACAGAACATTTCACACAGGGTGGAAAATAACAGTATCCAACCAGAGGCAGTTGTGGTGTGATGAAAGAGCACTAGGCTGCGGTCAGACCACTTGTATTCCTATCCTAGCCCCACCACTTACTGGCTGTGCTGTGTGACCTTGGACAGGTCACTAAACTTCTCCGAGCCTTGGTGTCCTTTTCTATAAAGTGTGGCATTAATATGATGATGAAGGTGATATTGGTAACACGTTTAGTACTGCTTAATAAATGGTGCCTCGTGATCAATACTGTCATTGTTATTTCCCCCTTAGTAAAGGCATAGAATTGTTGGAGGTGGGCAGCAGGAACAAGTGGCCCTTTCCACTGATTGGTCTTGACAGCAAACATGTTAGTCCTGATAAAAACAAATTAGCTGCAACAAGCTACTACAAACTTCTTTCTAATTATTTAAAAAAGCATCCCAGGCTGGGAGCAATGCCTTACGACTATAATCCCAATAATATGGGAGGCCAAGGTGGGAGGATTGCTTGAGTCCAGGAGTTCGAGACAAACCTGGGCAACATAAGGAGAGCCTGTCTCTACAAAACGTAAACGAAATTAGCTGGGAATGGTGGCGCATGCCTGTGGTCCTAGTTACTCATGAGTCTGAGGTGGGAGAATCACTTGAACCCAAGAGTTCGAGGCTGCAGTGAGCCACGATGGCACTACTGCACTCCAGCTTGGGTGACAGAGTGAGACCCTGTCTCAAAAAGAAAAAAAGGAAAGGAAAGGAGAGGAGAGGGGAAGGGAGGGGAGGATCCTGACCACGAGCCTCACCACTCCGCATTCCTCTGCAAGTGAAACTGCTGAGTCCGTCTCACCTTGTCCCCCTGCTCTGGCCCGTCAGCCTCCTCCTTGCCTTCCCCACTGCTCTCTGGTGCCAGGAGAGCCTGAGAAGCAGCAGGTGAAAGCCTAGTCTCCCATGCAGCCTCTTCCATTTGCTCCCACCGCCCCTCACTTTTGCTACTTACTAAATTGCAGGCTGGTGAACCCCTCACCTCTGGCAGGCGTGCTGTGGGAAAAACTTAGGCCAGTTCCTGCCCTGGGGGAGCCCAGCCGCAGCAGAAGGGGAAAATGCTGATGGCACAACTTCTACTTTAATTTGCAAGAGGAAAGTCAAGTGCTTCTTGAATTCTCCTGGTGACCCTGAGGTGGGGGGTGAGAAGAGCAGTCCTGGGTGGACTGTGGCCTGGCAGCTACCATCATTGCCCTCTTCATCCACAGGGTCATCAAGGCTACTATGGAGTGGCTGCTTCATCAGTGAAGACAACACAGGGAGAAGATCTCATCAGACGGGACTTGGCTCTTTCAGTGATCAAAACATGCTCGTAAACATGGATAACATCATGAAAAGATGCCACCACCTTCCTGATTCGGGCCATATCTGCATTCCTTATCGCCATGGTTTGAAAGTGTCCCCTCCAAAATTCAAGTGTTGCCAATGTGATAGGATTAAGAGATGGGGCCTTTAAGAGGTGATTAGGGCATGAGGCCTACTCCCTCCTTGATGGGATTAAGGCCCTTTTAAAAGAGGCTTCTTGCAGCATTTAGGCAGCTTGCCTTCTGCCTTCTGTGAAGGTATTATGTAGCTGAGGAAGCTTGGGCATGTTAGCTAACTTCTGTATAACCTCTCTGTGCCTGAGCTTTCTTATTTATGTTTTTTTTTAGATGGGGTCTCATTCTGTTGCCGAGGCTGGAGTGCAGTGGTGCAATCATGGCTTACTGCAACCTCCACCTCCCTGGCTCAAGTGATCCTCCCACTCAGCCTCTCCAGTAGCTGGGACCCCAGGTGTGTGCCACCATGTCTGGCTATTTCTTTATATTTTTGGTAGAGATGGGGTGTCACCATGTTGCCCAGGCTGGTCGCGAACTCCTGAGCTCAAGTGATCCTCCTGCCTCAGCCTCCCAAAGTGCCACCACACCCGGCACATATTTAAATGGGAATTGGCTAGGAAGGGTGGCTCACACCAGTAATCCCAGCACTACCTCAACTTTGGCCTCTCAAAGTTGAGGTAGGGAAGGGTGACTTGAGGTCAGGAATTTAAGGCCAGCCTGGGCAACAATGCAAGATCCCATCTCTACAAAACACAAACAATTAGCCAGGTGTGGTGGCTAATTTTTAGTCTGAGCTACTCAGGAGGCTGAAGCAGGAGGATCACTAGAGCTCAGGAGTTCAAGGCTGCAGTGAGCTATAATGACACCACTGCACTCCAGCCTTGGCAAGAGACTGAGACCCCATCTCTAAATAAATTTTTTTTTAAAGTGGGAATTATAATGGTGCCTCCCTCAAAGGACAAATATTTTCTAATATTCATTTTAAAATGTATACTATTAATATATAAAGTGTTTATCCAAATGTCACCTAAAATGATCTTGTAAAATACCAGCTGTCTTCATGCTATATTTGAGATACACTGATACTACATAAAATAAAGAGAAGGAAGGAAGTGTGCTCAGCACAAGCCCCGCTGCCCTGACCCCCGCATCACACACATACCCACCCAACCCACAGAGGAAGGCAGCATTATAATCATGTGACCCGCCAACATGTTGAGGTCGAGTGGCCTGACACCAGGTGGGGAACAGAGGAGAAACCTGTGCTGTGTCCCAAAGCCCCAGGGCTTTTCCAAGGTGTGTGCAGACCTCTGTCTATCCCAGGCCATCAGGCCCTTTGTGAATGAATTCACAATGACCCTGCCAGAAGTTTAGGCCAAGAATTCCCCTTTGGATAAGATGGATTCTGAGAAATCATTGTATTTCCCTAAATACAAGTCTATGTTTTTACCCAAAGTCCCATCAAATCTTAAAAACCCTCGGTCAAGCTTTTAAAGCCTTGCCAATATTATAAAGATGAGACTTTTATCAGGCTTCTATTAATAAAAACCTAAGCATGAAGAATAAAGGGAAATCTGGACTCCTGGTCACAGGGGAAAAATACATTGTAGCTTCCAAATACTAAAGGTGTCAAATGTCATATTGCTACAAGTCAGAATTTAATATTTTTTCACCTTCCTACCACTTTTTTCACCTTCCTACATGTCCATCTGTGTAAATTAAGATATATATTTTTGAGAGCTATTGAAAATACTTATGAGAAGTTTTGAGCTATTTTTGAAAAACGTCTGAAGCAAAGTAATGCGGGGACATTTGGATAAAAGAATAACAAGAGCATCCCTAAAAACTGAGAAAGGTGGAGCACGACTCCCCTCAGCCCTCTGAGCACTCCCACAGGTCCAGAGAGTTCTTTAGTAGAATGTGAGGTTCGGATGATTAAGCAGGGATGGGATCTGAGCTAAATCAGAGACTGAAGGCCAAGGTCTGCACTTTCTAATTCTGTCTCTGCTGGTAACTCCCTGCAGGACACTGTGTGCTACCTCATAGGAAAATGGAAATAAAGATTTTACTGAGCTAATTACAAAGTGGTTTTAAATAATAAAAATATTTATTATGGAGAGATGATACATATATAGCTATACATATGGAGAGATTTTAAACACGTGATTTTAGCATTAAAAGAGACTTTAGTTTGATCATGTTGCTTTTAACAGATGAAGAAACTGGGGAACTGAAAGGCCAAGTGATTTGCCTAAGGTCACACAGCAAATTAGTGCTGGATTGGGGATCAGGAAATAGACCTCCTGATACGATTCCAGGTGCTTGCATGCTAGTACATGGGTGACAATGTAATGGCATAGTGAAGACAGTAGTTGAGTCTGCAGACAGAAAATAAGTAGATGTATAAGAGTTCTTATAAATTCTTCACATAGAAAGTAGGGACAGATAATTTTTTTCTTTTCTTTATTTGATAAGGATAGAATGGAAAGGAAATTAGTATAGTTTTGAAAGTTCAGGTGATAGTAAAAATAATAATTAATATTAATTATATTAGTAATAATAACAGCAGTTAATAAGATGCATTAAATATCATGTGCCAGGCACTATGCTTATTAGCCTCATGTTATCCTCATAACATCTTTACGATATTGAGAATATTCTTAGCACGATTTTAGCAAAGAGAAAACTGAATTTGATGAAAAATTTCCAATTAGATGGCCTCCATGTAGTTGGTTGCATGAGCCAATTCTGCTGCTTCACTTTGGGCATTAACAGATGGAGCCCACCCTAAGAGTTGAAGGCCAGGTGACTTAAAACCTTAAAACCCATGGGAGAGAGATCTGAAGGAATTCTTGTGAATGTTTCTTACTAAGTTAACATATATGTAAACTCACTTAATTCTTTCGGCAACCATAAGACCTAATTACTAAAGTTTCATTAGTTCCATTTTATAGATGTGGAAACTGAGCAAACAGAGATCAAGTAATCTGACGGAGGTGGAGCCAGGATTCAATCCTAGTTTCCTTTACTTCGGAGTTCATGCTGTAAACCACCATGCTCAGCTTTCTCCGGATCCTCCATTTTGTCATCTGTAAGATGTGGATTATAACACAAATAATGTTTGGAAGAGGATGATACCTCATGATGCCAGGTAGATGAAGGCACTTTATAGACTATTAGGTACTAAAAGGACACTATTTTTGTGAAGATGAGAAGAGAAGCTTTGTTTGAAACCATAGAATTTAAAACTTAAGAATTTTCCTAGTAACGTTTACTAATTTTTTTTTTTTTAATTCTGGAAGCTAAAATTTTAGATGCCTCCTTGCCGTTTTCCTTCTGCATACATTACTAAAATATGCATGAAACCTCGAGATGCAAATTGAGCTTTCTAATGAAAACCATCACCAGTTAAAACACTTGGTAAGACTGATGAGGAGAGTTAAAAATACAAATAGCAAGCTGGCTCCCAAAGAATTGTTCCTGTTGACCTTGGGATTCTGAAAGAAAATAATTAAAGCAAGGCCCTTGTAAGGTTCCCACCAAGATTTATGTACAGAAACTTAAATATCTCAGCTATTCTGCCTCTGTTTAATTGCTCCACTGTCAGTGACCTCCACAGTGGAAAATCTGAGTCGCGGGCAGCCAGGGAGCGATGTGAGCACTCACAGCAGCCGGGAGATGCAGCAGAGAAGTGGGAGACCTTCCCCCTCCAGAGGCGCTGCTGCACTCACAGTAATAGCTCAGGAGCTGAAGTAAGAGGTCAAGGTGGGAAGGAAGGAGATCCAACTGCCCATAAATATTCTTAATACGTTGTATGTCCCTATGCACATTGCTTTAAATTAGTGTTTCTTGTCTCCATCTTGACCACAGGTTGTTCTCCACAAACAGATTATGTACTCAGACACACATGGTCAACTTTCCAAAACAGAACAGCTTGCCAAAAGAAAACTCTGGGATGTTTGTTGCTTAAAACAGCATTTATTTCTTAGGACAAGCTCTAATCAAAGCCAGCCGCGACTTGATGTCTTATAACCACCAGAGTGAAACATTTCCAAATCTAGTCTAGAGGGCATTCCAACAGTAGAAAACAGAAAGGCTTCCACTCCAACCCAGACTGTCACAGCACAAGTAGTATGTTTTAATTCAGAGAACTGGTCTTAAGCTTGGCTAGTGTCAAGTGCTTTCTATTTTTTCCCCTCTGTTTTTCCATTTTTAAAAAATTTGTTCTAGATAGTGCTTACATGGTAATGAATATAAAAAACCAATTGTATGCTGACTTTCCACAAGGGGATATGAAAATGAGGGCACAGGGACACCGCTCACTGCCCTTTGGAAATGATTTAACGATGTACTGAAATCTATGTATTTGTGACATCAACGTACTGAAATCTATGCATCTGTGACCATGCGGACGTACACACCAGTGCTCACTCACAGCTGAATGCATCCAAGGCTGAGGTCTTTATTGTGTGGGAAAAGAAGACAAATGGAACACTTAGGTCAACTCCTCACAGTCTTCTTCCAGAAGTCAGCCTCTTCAGCTGTGGCCAAGTGGTACGTATTTATTAGTTGGTGCAAAAGTATTTGCGGTTTTTCCATTACTTTTAATGGCAAAAACCGCAATTTAATTGCACCAACCTAGTAAGTGGTAGCCCTAATTCCATTCATGGAGCTGTAGTTCAAAAAGGTCATTGACTTTCTTTGTGAGTCAGTTGGCAGAGAGTCACGGGGGTGCAAACAAGCACATTGATAAAAGGAGTACACATAAAAAAATGGATGGTGAACAATTATACTCCTAGATATACACTCAAAAGAATTGAAAGCCGGGACTCAAACACAAATTTGCACACAAATGTTCATAGCAGCACTATTCACAATAGCCAAAAGGTGGAGACAAGCCAAATTTCTGTCAACTAATGAATAGGTAAACAAAATGTGGTGTGTCTATACAATGGAATATTACGCAGCCTTCAAAAGGAATGACATTGGGTTGGGTGTGGTGGCTCATGCCTGTAATCCCAGCACTTTGGGAGGCTGAGGTGGGTGGATCACCTGAGGTCAGGAGTTCGAGGCCAGCCTGGCCAATGTGGTGAAATCTTGTCTCCACTAAAAATGCAAAAAATTAGCCAGGTGTGGTGGCGGGTGCCTGTAATCTCAGCTACTCAGGAGGCTGTGGCAGGAGAATCACTTGAACCCAGGAGGCAGAGGCTGCAGTGAGCCGAGATTGTGCCATTGCACTCCAGACTGGGCAACAGAACAAAACTCCATCTCAAAAAAAAGGAATGATATTCTGATACATGCCACGACATGGATGAACCTTGAAAACATTATGCTTTGTGAATGAAGCCAGACACATGTTGTAGCCTGGGTTCTTGGGGAAGCAGAGCCTGAGACAAATGCCTACATGTATGGTTTATTTGGGAAATGAAGCCAGGGAGGGGTGACAAAGAGCCAAGTGGAACTAGGAGCTTGGCAAGAGGGAAAGCCAATGCCAGGATGCATTCTCAGGCTGGCCCCTGCTACAGGGGAGTGGCGCCTGATCTGATCAGAACTCTCTGAGAGCATGATACAGTGAGTCTCAAGCTGGCCCCTGCTACAGGGGAGTGGCGCCTGATCTGATGAGAACTCTCTGAGGAGCATCATACAGTGAGTCTCAGATCTTCCAGACCCCATTTCTAAAGAGAGAAGCATTTGTCCATTGACTCCTGTGCCCTTTTGATCAAGGGTGTCCTCATAGTCCCTATTTCTGGGCTGCACATGCAAAAGTGCCCAGCAGGCTCCTGTTGGCATCTCACCTCCCCTGACATCAGAGGAGCCCCAGTCAGGACAAGAGAGGTGCTCTTGCAGTGGCAATCTACATCAAACCCTGTCTGGAATCTGTGTCAGCAGCAGCAGCGGGAGCAAGAAGTGAGGTCAGGGGCCCTGTGTCATCACATACAAGGTGTGTCTGCCACAAGGGTATTGTGAAAGTGCTGAGCTTAAGGAAATGAACACGTAAAATGCTCACCACAACGTCTTCTGTGAATGACTTACATATGCCAGCAACTGTGTCTGCCATTCCTCTTTACCCACTGACCAGTAAACTGTCACCAAATGAGTGGTGCCTTAAACCTCCATTCAATCCTCAATCATTGATTGTGCTGGGCAGTATTCTAGGGGCCGGAGCACATAGCAGTGAATAAGATCACAATGTCCTTGCTCCTAACAGTTCATATTCCAGTGGATAGAAGCAGACAATATAAAACAGAAACAGGAAAATATCAGATGGGGGAAGTGCAGGAAACTAAAATAGGGTGATGGGATGGGGACTGAACGGGAACAGCTTATCCTTTTACCTTGAAAGGTTAGACAGGTGGGTGTTTGGCTTCTGGTTCCTGTCTCTAATAGTTCTGTGACTCAGTCACATCATTTTCTTTAAAATCCATTTCAATTGCTTAGTCAGACACAATTGTACAATTTTAAGGTCTCACATTTTAAAAACCATATCATGATTCATATAATCATATGACACATGCTAGTGATTAATGGAGTTTCTTAGGCAAAATAGGATTTAGTTATTGAGTCATTCTCAATTCATTGCTCCCCCTTGTATCTCTCTCTTTTGCTCTTTTTTTTTTTTTT
>NW_012114710.1:3141434-3191454 GCF_000951035.1 Colobus angolensis palliatus
AAAAAAAAAAAAAAATTAAGACTGCAATTCTATGAGTTTTTAAAATAAATACACCTGTGTAACCACCAACCCAATCAAGAGATAGAATATTTCCATCACCCCAGAAAGTTTCCTTATGCCCTTTCCAGTCTGAACCCACACCAATAGCAATCACTCTTCTGATTTCTCTTTCCATAGTTTGGTCTTGCTTATTCCAGAATATCATCTAGGTAGAGTCATAAAGCACGCAGTCTTTTGTGACTGGCTTCTTTCACTCAATGTGTTTTTAAGATTCATCTGTGTTGTTGCATGTATCAGTAGGCTGTTTCTTTCTATGGCTGAATGAGATTCCATTGCATGTATACCACAATTTGTTTTCAGTTTGGGGCTATTGTGAATAAAGCTACTATAAATAAGTTGTTTTATAAACTTTTGTTATCATTAATCTTTTTAAAATAATTTTTGATTTTTAATTCTTGTAGGTACCTATTAATAGTAGGTGTGTGTGTATATATATACATATATTTATATATACATATATTTACATATATGTATTTATATATTTTATATATACATATATATTTTATATATAATATATATTACATATATTTTATATATACATATATTTATATATACACACACATATATATTTGGGGTACATGAGATGTTTTTATACAGGCATGCAATGCATAATAGTCACAGCATGAAAAATGGGATATCCACCCCCTCAAGCATGTATCTTTTGTGTTAGAAACAATCCAATTACACTCCTTTAGATATTTTTAAATGTACAATTGAATTATTATTGACTACAGGCTCCCTGTTGTGCTATCAAATACTAGGCCTTATTCATTCATTCTAACTTTTTTTTTTGTACCAATTAACCATCCCCAACTTCCCCCGCTCCAACTACACCCACCACCCCTCCCAGCCTCTGGTTACCATCTTTCTACTCTCTATTGTTACTCTTGAGTAAATATTTTGAAGTGGAATTTCTATATCATCACAGAAAAGAATGTTTATTTAACATTACAAGAAATTGACAAATAATTTTCTAAAATGGCTGTGCCAGTAACGTAGGAGAGTTCCAGTTGCCTCACGTCTTTGCCAAACTTTAGTATTATCGAATCCTAGCCATTTTCTTATAATCCTAGTCATTTTCATGGGCATGAAGTGGTGTTTCATTGTAGTTTTAATTTGTCTTGTCTTCATTCAGTGAAGCTGAGTGTCTCTCATGTGCTTATTGGCCTTTTATATATCTTCTTTTGTAAAATTCCTGTTAAGTCTCTTGCAATTTATTTCATTGGGTTGCTTGCCCTTTTTGAATTTTATTTTTATTTTTTATTTTTTGAGATAGTCTTGCTCTGTCACCCAAGCTGGAGTGCAGTGGCGTGATCCTGGCTCACTGCAACCTCCACCTCCTAGGTTCCAGCGATTCTCCTGCCTCAGCCTCCCTAGTAGCTGGGATTACAGGCACGCGTCACCACACCTGGCTAATTTTGTATTTTTAGTAGAGATGGGGTTTCACCATGTTGGCCAGGTTGGTCTCCAACTAATGAGCTCATGATCCACCTGCCTCAGCCTCCCAAAGTGCTGGGATTACAGGCGTGAGCCACTGTGCCCGGCCTGCTTGTCTTTTTATTATTGAATTATAGGAGTTCTCTGTATTACCTCGATAAAAGTTTTTTTTTTTCATCAGATATATATATTGTGAAGAGCTCATTCAGGTGTGGTTTGCTTTTTATTTTCCTAATAGTGTCTTTTGATGAGCACAAATGCTTGATCTTGATTAAGTCCAATTTTTTCTTTTATGCTTAGTGCTTTTTTTTGGCCCTAAGATTTGTCTAAGCAATCTTTGCCTATTATTTTAGCACCTTTTGCATAAAGGCTTTCTTTTCCCCATTAACTTACCTTGCTTGTTAATATTTTTCTATTTCCTACTGTGTGGGGAGCTTCTCCAGACGCATGTCTCTCACCATCACCATTTAAAAATGTTTCATAGGCTGGGCACGGTGGCTCACACCTGTAATCCCAGCACTTTGGGAGGCCGAGGAGGGCAGATCACCTGAGGTCAGGAGTTTGAGGCCAGCCTGGCCAACATGGTGAAACCCCGTCTCTTCTAAAAATACAAAAATTAGCTGGGTGTGGTGGTGCACACCTGTAATCCCAGCTACTCAGGAGGCTGAGGCAGGAGTATCACTTGAACCTGGGAAGCACTAGAATCTGGGAAGTGGAGGCTGCAGTGAGTTGAGATTATCCCACTGCGCTCCAGCCTGGGCAACAGAGTGAGACTTCGTCTCAAAACAGACAAACAAAAAAAAGTTTCATACGCATTCAGTTTATATGCCCTTTAGCCTTTACTGACTGAATACTCTGTGTTGAGCACTGACTAAGAGTATTAGTGGGTACCTAGAACTCTTGTCCCGGAAGAGTTTCCATCTGTTAGTGGAAGCCAACATATAAGCTAATGATTTCTATATACAAAATGATTTCACATGATGGGACAGGACTTTAAAGGGGTTTGTGGAACTATAGGAGAAGGATGTGACAAGGAGGCAGCGTGTCATAGTGACTAGAGATCATTGGCTTTGGACTTAGGCAGACATAGTTTAAAATCCAGGCTTCAACGTAACCTAGCTGCTAAGGCAGACCTTGAGCAAGCTACTCAAGCTTTCAGAGGCTCTATTTCCTCAGGGTTGTTAAAGTGTTGCATGACACAAAGTACGGAATTATTACATTTGCCTGAACTCAGTTAAGTGCTCAATAAATGGTTGCTATTTTTATCCCATGGGACTCAGGGAGGACACCCTGAAGGAGGTGGCTCTTCAGCTGAGCTCTGAAGAATGTTGAAAGTTGGCCACATGAAGAAATGACGGAAGAGCATTTCAGGCCGGAGTACTGGAAAGAACAGAGCTACAGCAGCATCAATCAGCACAGTACAGATGGGAATATTGCTAAAGCTTAAAGTGTAAAGAGATGACTGGCCAAAGAGATGAGGTGGCGCCAGGTCATAGAGAGCTTTATAAGCCATGCTAAGGTGCTCGAGTAGTATTTTCGTTCAATCCACCTGTGAGCAGTTAGGGGCAGTGTCAGCTCCCTCATCTTTCCTCTAGGCTCTAAGTCAGCTGCAGTCAACAACAGACTCACCTGTAGGCTCAAATATGAAGCTCCCCCAGTCAACAGATGAACCTGGGATGATACACTCCATTGCAAAGCCTTGGGCACCCTGTAATGTAGGATGAGAGCCATGAGTCCTCCCAGGAGTCCCAGTTGAAGCCTGACACCCACTCCTAATTCAACAGCATAGCCCTCCTTTTTTTTTTTTTTTTTTTTTTTTTGAGGCGGAGTCTCGCTCTGTCGCCCGGACTGGAGTGCAGTGGCCGGATCTCAGCTCACTGCAAGCTCCGCCTCCCGGGTTTACGCCATTCTCCTGCCTCAGCCTCCGGAGTAGCTGGGACTACAGGCGCCCGCCACCTCGCCCGGCTAGTTTTTTGTATTTTTTTAGTAGAGACGGGGTTTCACCGTGTTAGCCAGGATGGTCTCGATCTCCTGACCTCGTGATCCGCCCGTCTCGGCCTCCCAAAGTGCTGGGATTACAGGCTTGAGCCACCGTGCCCGGCCTGCCCTCCTTAAGAGCAGAGGCCACCTTGTGCTTTGTGCTGTAGCTGTATTTAGATGGCTCTTCCCAGTACTCTTCCCAGATGGAGAGCCTACCCCCTCCCCATCTGTCCTCTTATTGAAGAAATCCTACCAGATAAGGACAGATGTCCCTCAACTCTGCTGCCTTTCAGCTGCTTGTTTGCATTTTAAGCATTTGCTACATATTAGGCCTCTTGCTAAATGCTTGACATCTGTTATCTCAATTACTTTAAGCCTCCCAGCAACCTCACAAATAGATGTTATTGTTTCAATTCACAGATGAGAAAAATGACCGTCAAAAATACTAAATAACTTGTCTAGAGTTGCATAGACAATAAATGGCAGGTCTAAATTGAGTCATCATCTTAACACCTATCATTGCCTCCTGGTTCCTAAGTAGCCACTGAGGAAGGGCTCACCCTGCATCCCTGCTCCACTGGCCTGATGGGACCTCTCAGTCCCGGTCACTCTGCACTCCTCAGGCACCCCTTAGGCTGCCCTTCTGGGACTGCCTTCTCTGCCGAGTCACTTAGCAGGTGCTGGGCCTTGGCAGCACCCCTGGTTCGTCCCACTCTGTGTTGACTCCATGGCATTGCTATCCTCGCCTACCTTCAGCCTGAACTGAATATTTTATTAGCCCCATTTCACAAACTAATAACCAAGGTTCAGAGAGGGTAAGAATATATAACAGTAAATCACAGCATAAAGCCTCAAATCTAGATCCCCTGTCTCTGAGACCAGCAACATCTCATATACTATATTGCTTTTCTGGATAGTAACTTGCCTGTCCAGGAGGCATTCCAACAGAAGTGGGAGAACAATCTGATAGAAAAGTTATACGAGCCGCTCCAGACTCTGAGTTTATAATTCTCCCTAGTAACTATAAGAATATAAGACCAAACTATAAAAAAAAAAAGAAAACAATGTAGAAAGAACCATATTACTAACAACATAACTCACAGCTTGTCTAGTTTTAAAAATACTTTTTAACGCCTGGCCTATATTTGTTTCTAAGTTTGTCCACTTTTCATTATTGTCTTATCAAGAAAAGAAAGAACAGTAGAAGGATGAGTGGCCAAGGCATGGACTCAGCATTAAATAACCCAAAACAAAAATAAATGTAAAGAAAACATGGAACCCTGATTCCTATTTGCACAGGCAAGGATTGTGCAGCCGAGTCAACATCTATTCCCCTTATATGATCAGCATGAAAGCCCATCTCCAAAATGATATCATTTTGGAAAAGAAGTAGTAATATGAGGCATTACAGAATCACAAAACATGGGTTTGCCAGGAGTGAACCAGGATAGAACCTGACATTTGCTGTTTTGCCCAATTTGCTGAGTTTATAAAGCAAAAATCAAAATCAAGCCTTTCTTCCACATCTTGTCATCTGTTTCTGTGAGTGTGTCAGCAGAGTTCCAGAGTTCCACAGCATCGTTTTGTTCTGACAGCTTTTCAGCTGTGCCCCATGTATAGGAAAGCTAAAGTGGTGTGCAGTGGTGTTCAGTGTAGTGAGGTATTTAGAAGCTGAAAGTGCTGCTAGGCTCCAGTGTCTTCTGGAATGATGTGTATAACTCAGCAGCTCTTAATGGGGTGTGTCATAGATTTCAGCTGCTCCAGCCTTTGACTGGGATCATATGAGCTCTTATGAGTTTAACCATGAGTCATGAGCATGAGACTGTTAAACGGCCAAACTGAGACCTTCATCCAAATTGATAAATTCTATAAAACTGTCTCCGCCAGAGTTGCAGAAGGTTATTTTGTACAAGGCATTCATGGGCATTTTGCAAAAGTCATCGGCAGTGACATGGTAGAAAAGACATATCCCCAGTACTTCCTGCATTACTCATGTTTATATAATAACAAAAACAAGTGGAAATAACCAGAAACATAGAAACACAGTTGATGAAAGAGAAAGCAATTAGCCTTTATTTATCTACTCCCCAATCATTTCTTGATCACTTGCTATGTGCCAAGTACTTCTACTTGCTGAAGATACAGAAATGATACACATACAGAAATGATAAACACACTCCCTTCCTTCAAGGGAGCTCATATTTAATGGGAGAAATAGACATAACTGCAAATACTTGGGATCCTGTTGTGATTATGCAGAAGGCACTTTGGGAGTGGAGAGGAAGAATGGATTCGCTGGAGACTGAGGGTGGGCATCACAGATAAGGCTCCATTTGAACTGGGTCCTGAAGGGAATATAGGAGGTTGGGTTGTCAGACAGAAAGGTTAGGGTGGGATTCCAGGTACAGAAATTCCATGTGCAAAGACTGAGAAGAATGGAGAGTTTGGAAAATGGCAAGTCGTTTAATACACTCCAGTACCTAAGTGTTGAACCACTGCAGTGAGAACACAAAAAACCCTTTGCAAATCGTATACATATATTCTAATGCTAAAGCTATCAGTCCAAACTGTATCCAGGTGGAGCAGCATGAATCATGGAAATGGGGACAGACTTTAGCATGACACACGATTCTAGTAACCCTGGACTAAAGGTTTGTCTTAAATCTTAGTGGGAAATGACCGGGTGTCAATATTAGAATCACACTATATACCATCCTACACCCCATGACCTACCATGTGTAAATAGGTAAACGGTTATGCTGCATATATTAATTCCAAAGTGCAGGTTCAGTTGTTCTCAGCAAATCCTTTTCTTATGCCTATAATGGCCTGAAGTAAACAATGCCTTTCAAATAGTGGTAAGGGGTAGGCCGGGTGCGGTGGCTCAAGCCTGTAATCCCAGCACTTTGGGAGGCCGAGACGGGCGGATCACGAGGTCAGGAGATCGAGACCATCCTGGCTAACATGGTGAAACCCCGTCTCTACTAAAAAATACAAAAAACTAGCCGGGCGTCGTGGTGGGTGCCTGTAGTCCCAGCTACTCGGGAGGCTGAAGCAGGAGAATGGCGTAAACCCAGGAGGCGGACCTTGCAGTGAGCTGAGATCCGGCCACTGCACCCCAGCCTGGGCGACAGAGCGAGACTCCGTCTCAAAAAAAAAAAAAAAATAGTGGTAAGGACAGGTACAAGAAATGGGTGGAGCCTACTGATATTTGCCGAGTGGTTAGAGAGGGGTCTTTATAGAATGGTGTCTGCCAAAGATCTGGCACATAGTAAGTACTCAATAAATGGTAGCTCAATAGTGATAAAGGGTCATAAAAAATAACAAGTGGAAACTCACAGAGTAGCCCAGAGAGGCAGTTGGTTTGAGCTTGTTTTGAGTAAGCAAAAGTCAATTAAGAAACACTGAAAATACAGATCTGAACATGCACATTAGAGGCCAAAATTATACTATCTGTTGGGCGGCAGACCCCTCAGCTGAGAAATTAAATACAAATTAGCACAGGGACATCGAAAACCCTGGAAATAACAGAACGGCCTGAAAATAACAAGGGATTCAAAGACAGTGCAAACAAATACTTCTATAACTTCTACCCCCATAAACATTTAATTGAAGAAAACTTTAAGAAAAATAAGGTGGCTCCACCTGCAAATTCTTAATGGCTTCTTCAATGCTTAAATCTCGGTTTTTGAACTGACTCACCTGTCAAATTGAAATATAATTTGAGGCTTGGTGCAGTGGCTCATGCTTGTTATCCCAGCACTTTGGGAGGCCAAGGCAGGTGGATCATCTGAGCTCAGGAGTTCGAGACCAGTCTGGGCAGCATGGTAAAACCCCATCTCTACCAAAAATACAAAAAGTGAGCCAGGTGTGGTGGCACGTGCCTATGGCCCCAACTACATGGAAAGCTGAGGTGGGAGGATTGCTTGAGCCTGGGAGGTGGAGGTTGCAGTAAGCCAAAATCATGGCATGGTACTGTACTCCAGCCTGGGCAAGAGAGTGAGAGCCCATCTCAAAACAGAAATATAATTTGATACCAATCTCGTTAAAACCTACCCAATCTAGTCAAAACTAGTGCTTTAAAAGTTACCTTGGAAAAGGCAAAGAGGTGGAAAATGCCAAAGTAGTTGAGTTAAAACAGACATCCCATTTTACTCTGTTCATTAAAGCAGCTCTGAAATTGTTATAAACAATTTCATTTATTCATATTTCAACTGGTGCTTTCATTTTGTTTAGGAGTAGACTTCACATCCATTTACTCTGTTAGTAAGATATGTCAAAACTCCAGCAAAAACTAAAAAAAAAAAAATTCTTGGTCTCTCACTGTTTCATTAGAACAACACCCCAAAAGGGGTTTATATAGTTTATTTTTGCCTATAGAATGTTGAACTCTTTAGAAAATGACTGCCAAACTCTAGCAGATTGAAGGATCAGACAATGATGCTGAAGCAGGAACCCCAAATTTCTGTATGTCCATCTGGAACTCTTTTAGGATAGTAGTTCCTGAACTTGAGGGTTTAGGGATAAACAAAATTAAAAACATATTGAAAGAGTTATATATGGTTGCCATCTTCTTATTTGCTAGATAAGGAGATTGAAAATAGATATCTACCATTAACATAATCTCATTTTTAAAAGAACACTTTGAAATCAAAATACTAATAAAGAACATAATATCAGAAAAAAAGGATTGTCCTCAATTTTGTGTATAAGTATCTTTATGAAAAAATACATTACAGCACCCTTCTTTTCCCCATTTTGCCATTAACCAGTAAAGTACTGATGATAGTTTCAGATTTAGTGCTCTCCAGCTTGGGGATGCAGGGCATGTGTTCTCTTAACTCTAATTTGGAAGCAGGGGCTGCAGAACTCTAAAATCCACACTCATTTAGATACACATTCAGCCTTAACATGGGCAGACTACACCCCTGATCTATCGTTATAACGAGGCTGACCATGAAACTATTGGAATTTCGAGGGTTCCATGTGGTTTTCATAGTGCTTACATATGTATTCTCTCATTCAATCTAAAAATCAGAAACTAGAACAAAACCCCTTCTTCAGGGAGGTGTTATGTCGATTCTTATCTCATAGACGAAACTAAAATTCAGAGCAGTCACTCATTTATTTGGTCATATATTCAACAAACATTTATGCAATG
The DNA here is from genome assembly GCF_000951035.1 of Colobus angolensis palliatus. Taxonomy (NCBI): domain Eukaryota; kingdom Metazoa; phylum Chordata; class Mammalia; order Primates; family Cercopithecidae; genus Colobus; species Colobus angolensis. The sequence continues at coordinate 3,150,073 of NW_012114710.1, forward strand.
TCTTCAGGCCCTGCAGCACTGTGCTAACTCCACTGATGTCAAGATGAATAAAAAGCTGTCCGTATTCTTGACTTACTCAGATTACATGCATAGTTAGTGGCAGAGCTGGGACTTGAGCCCAGGTATTTTGATTGCAGATATTGTGCTTCTCTACCAAGCCTGAGCTGCCTGGGATATCTGTCCCTTTACTGTGAGCAGTACTGTCTGCTACAGACAGTCTTCCTGATTCCCAGCCTTGGACAGATTGAACTCCACATTTGTTCAACATGCATTTAGGGTGGCTAAGCCCTGGAACAGCACAGAGGGTGTGGATGGGAAAAGGGGAAGAAGGCCACTAGAGGCAGTATCCCAGCCAGCAAAACAAAAGCCCTGTAGCCAAACTGGGAAGTTCAAAGATGAGGTGTTATGATTTGAATATGAATATGCTACAGGCCCTTAACCCCAACATGCTAAGCGGCTTATCAAAATACTCATTCCAAACATTCGATGCTCTCCCCTGGAGAGGAGATCTGATACGTAACATTTTCTCTAACCTCTTATATTCCAGTAATACCTAAAATCAGCATCCTGGCTGGGAGTGGTGGCTCACGCCTGTAATCCCAGCACTCTGGGAGACTGAAGTGGGAGGCTTGCTTGAGACCAGGAGTTCAAGACCAACCTGGGCAATAAAGCAAGGCCCTGTCTCTATAAAAAATGTTTAAAATATGAGCCAGGTGCAGTGGGCATGCCTGTAGTTCCAGCTACTGGGGAGGCTGAGGTGGGAGGATCGCTTGAGCCCAGGAGTTTGAGGCTACAGTGAGACATGATTGCACCACTGCACTCCTCTGGGTGACAGAGTAAGACTCTGTCTCAAAAAAAAAAAAAAAAGAGAGAGAGAGAGAAAAGAGTAAGTTTAGTATCCTGGTTTCCCTCACCTTACTCTTCTGCTGCGTTTGCTTCTTGTTTGAAACAGCCTTTGTTCAGTCCCTTGCCAAAACATATTCTCATTATGCACCACCCAAGTCAAAGCCTGTTCTCTCCAAGGAGACTGCATTGGTGCATCCAGAACATTTCACCTTCCCAGCTCAATCTCAGCGAGTCTCAGCATCTGGAATTCATGTAATTCAAGGATTATACCTAGTCTGCCACATACTGATCACCAGTATGTGATCAGACCTATGGGTGTCCTGGTCACATGGTTGTTATAATTTTGAATATCACCCTTACATGTATTGGTATGCAGTTATTTGCATTTGTAAAATATTTGTAGATACTCTTGTTTCATATGTCTGCCAGACTGAGACATGTTAGAGGTCAGAGGCTATTTACAAATAGATACAGATATCTGTAATGTGTCTGGTGCAATGCCAATGATGGATCATTTTGTGTGGTGTATTTGTTTATGAGTTCTGGAGTTAAGAGAAAAAGAGAAAAATTAGCCTTTACTCTTCACTTTATTCTATTATATACTTGGTTTAATGGGATGTTTAAACTCTTCTATTCTTTCTGAAAACAGAAAATAATTGGTGTCATATACGAATATATTAATGAGAAGCTACTGAGTCCACCTTGAAAAGTACCAGTTCAACAGAAAACATTTGAAAAATCTGTTGCCATCTTCATGCCGTGTGGCCTTTCTATGCATGTAAGTGCTTGTTGAAAAACACCTGGAAGGTGAGAGCTGCTCTAAGATGCACTAGACCTTCTTTCAGTAACGGTACAAGCCTCTCTGTGAGGAAACAGTAAAATACTTTTATAACTCATCGCATTGTGGCCTCCACAACTTTATCAGGGGCAATGAGAGAAAATACTTGCTCCTGATCCATCACAAGGCATAGGAGTACCATTGAAAGTCCCGCAGAATGCCAATCATATTGACTTGGTAATCAAGTACATGTGACTCAAGGCGATGTGAGCTCCCACGTAAGTTCCTAGACTTCACCTTAATGGATACTGAATAGGTACACACTCTCAAGATAGCTCTAACTCATGTGAAATCTGCAGCTGTCATCTTCAAAAATGCTTTGCACAGGCCAGGCATGGTGGCTTATTCCTGGAATCCAAGCACTTTGGGAAGCCAAGATGGGAGGATCACTGGAGGCCAGGAGTTTGAAATCAGCCCGGCCAAGACAGTGAAACCCCGTCTGCACATCTGTAATCCCAGCTACTCAGATGGCTGAGGCCTGAGAATCATTTGAACCCAGGAGGCAGAGGTTGCAGTGAGCCAAGATCACACCATTGCACTCTAGCCTGGGCAACAGAGTGAGACTCTGTCTCAAAAAAAAAAAAAAGTGCGGCCGGGCACGGTGGCTCACGCCTGTAATCCCAGCACTTTGGGAGGTAGAGGCAGGCAGATCTCAAGGTCAGGACTTCGAGACCAGTCCAGCTAACATAGTGAAACCCCATCTCTACTAAAAATACAAAAAATTAGCCAGGTGTAATCCCAGCTACTCAGGAGGCTGAGGCAGGAGAATTGCATGAATTCGGGAGGCAGAGGTTACATTGAGCTGAGATCATGCCACTGCACTCCAGCCTGGGCAACAGAATGAGAACGAGACTCTCTCTCAAAAACCAAACAAACAACAACAACAACAACAAAAGTTTTGCACAATCAACAAATATTTGTTGAATAAAAGTGAAGAAATTAATGAATTAATTAAACTCTTTGCAGCCCAGGAGTTGCTACCGTTCTCATTTACATACATCAAGTTTAAATGACAATTAGATTGATCTAATCTTAGCACTGGTTCTTGGGAGAGAGACCTATGGTGTGTGCTTGGGTCCTGCGGATTGTCAGTAACCTGTGCTTCTCTTTAAGCCTTTTCACTTTGCATATTTCAAAACAGAATAAAAGTCCATGAGTATATGAATTCCAGGAAGCAGTTTAATTTGGAGAAACATATTCTCCGAAACAACCATTCTGAAAAGAGTACCAACTCAGATTCTTGGGTGACAGTCATATTCAATTGCTTATTCAGTCCTTCCATCCTCTGTTAATTCCTTTACTCTTTCCCAGTCGAATAATAGTAAGTAGAAGGTGAGATATCAAAATCCTCTCTCCTCCCCACCAAAATAACAGGAATCCAAAATAATTGCACTCCAAGGGCCACATAATGAACTTGGTTCCTTGTCTACCTTCCAAAGAAGGAAGTAGATGCTCCTTGCAGGGAGAGAGGTTGGAAGAGACGTGGGATCCTGGCTGAAACCCTGTGTCTCCTAGGGAATCTTCCAGGGCTGGCTGAAATTAGGCATAGAGGCAGCTGGTGTCACGCAGCTCGGTTCAACACTTTCAGAACTACATTTCTGCAGCTTGCGAGGACAGGAGAGAGATACCAGATGTGGGAGATAGGTGCAGAGAGTGAGTGAAAGGGCATTACAACTGAACCTGACCTTCCTACTTGTTCCAAAAGATGAAAAAGCCCCAGTGCTGCAGAGATTTGTTTACACTAACAAGCTCTTATTTCAAATTATCCCATGGATAATTACACTTACAGGACTAGACATACACATTAAACTCAATTAAGTCTCCTGCCATCAGAGGCATTATTTTGGGGCAAGGGGGAAAAAAGACACATCTTCCAGTTAAAGAGGGATGAAAAAGAAAATGATCTTGGACAGTGTTTCCCAAATCTGCTGCATAAGGATCATCAGCAGGCCGGGCGCGGTGGCTCAAGCCTGTAATCCCAGCACTTTGGGAGGCCGAGACGGGCGGATCACGAGGTCAGGAGATCGAGACCATCCTGGCTAATACGGTGAAGCCCTGTCTCTACTAAAAAGTACAAAAAAAATCTAGCCGGGCGAGGTGGTGGGTGCCTGTAGTCCCAGCTACTCGGGAGGCTGAGGCAGGAGAATGGCGTAAACCTGGGAGGCGGAGCTTGCAGTGAGCTGAGATCCGGCCACTGCACTCCAGCCTGGGCGACAGAGCGAGACTCCGTCTCAAAAAAAAAAAAAAAAAGGATCATCAGCAAAGCTTGTGAAAAGCAAATTCCCTATCCCTTTTCCCCACCTCCCCACTCCCTATCCCTTCTCTCTATTCTGATTAGAAAAGGCTGGAGTAAGGGCCAGGAATGAATAATTTTAAGTGTCCTGCATCATACAATGCTGCCAGACCAGGGGTGAGCTTTGAGGGAGCACCTAAGAGGCTGGTTTGTTGACCTGACTGAGCTTCACAGTCTGACTCTCAGCTTGATGAATACTGAACTTGATGTTGCACCAGAACTAATCAGGGCTGATTCACTTACAAAGTTTGCAAGAAATCAGAATGCCAGTTTACTAATTACAGAATGGGGTAGTCCTTCCCAGAGATCAAAATGCTCATGTCTGCCATGCAGAAAACCTGGACAACCAAATTTTTAGTTAGATAGTTGCCTGCTGCTGATCTGTGAAATCAGATCAAAGCGATGCTCCCAAAGGCATTTTCATTCAGACTGCAGAGAAGTGCAGTGAGTAATCTTTGTACAGTATTTCCCTACAACAGATAGCCTTAACCTTGGCCAGACCTGGAGAAACATTGCCAAATTCCTCCCCTCAGATTTTTTTCTAGAGTCTATAAAGACAACCACTCTTTTTGTTGAGTTTATTTTCCTTTCAAATAGAATACAACACATTTTACTGAATTTCACTTTCTTAGTTGAAATCACATTCCATTCGTGCATCCTGGTCACCTATATGACACTTAATTTGTCCATATCCTCACCAATATCTTAGTGACTCCTTCGATGGTAAAACTTATTCTCTATCCCTCTGCTCTGATTTGATGCTCAGCCTGATGGATATGTGCAATAAAAATATCTTAAGTATCAAAGAAATAATAAAGTGTGAGTGCTTTGAAGAAATTATTAGAACAAGGGTGACTTGAGATAGGAGTTGTTCAAGGAAGCCTTCTCTGAAGATGTGACATTTGAGCCAAGAGCTAGAATCTTGTAATTGTATTCTCAAAGCATATTTATTTCCGAGGTCATACAGTGCCTGTATCTCCATTATGAATACTAATGCTGCTTAACTAAAGAATTCAGTATATAGTTTTGTAAGTTTTGTTATGAACAATTAATGGGAAAAAAGTACTCACCTAGATAATTTGAAAACTTTTCCATTACTAAACACAAAAAATATTGAATAAAATGACAAATATTTATAAAGTTACCATTTTTGAAAAAGATATATTTTTAATAAAAAAAAAGAGCTCACAATAAAGTCAGAGAAATCCCCAGGTAGCAAAAAATAATGAGGGAAATGAAAACCAGTGAGGTCAACATGAGAGCTGAAACTTTAGCTGCTGCAGGAAAGAGGCTTAGACACTAATCCTTGTGTGGGAAGAGGAAATAAAGCCTTAGGCCCTAGAGACAGGAAATTAGAACTAAAACCACAACATGAAGGCAGGATGAGGCAGAGTGGAATTTAAAACAAACAAACAAGCAAACATGCCCACCATCTTTAGGAGTTTAAAAATATATATATATTTCTGTGAAGATTTACAGCCATGAAACTATCTGGTATTCAAATTCATGGCATGGGCATAGTCTAGGAAACTTCAGGTTGAGAGTATGGTATAAATGTGGTGCTTAGCTGCTAATGTTTCTGGAGTAGCAAATACAAAGCCTCTCTTGAAGAACATCCCCGTAACATGGTCTCTGTAGGGATTTCCAAAGATTAAGTTCTAATGAAGGCAAGTTCACAATCTAAAATTTTAGAACATACAAAGAAATAATATGATGAAAAAGGGTCAGCAAACAGTTCCTGTACAGAAGGCAGAATTTGAATGCTAAACACTAAAATTTTTGAATAAAAATGATTTTAAAAGTATCTAAAGGATTAAATACATAAAATAAGGACTTAAGAAAAAAAATCACAAGAGTCTCTTAAAAAAGATCAGACAGCCGGGCGTGGTGGCTCACGCCTGTAATCCCAGCACTTTGGGAGGCTGAGGCAGGCGGATCACAAGGTCAGGAGATCGAGACCACAGTGAAACCCCGTCTCTACTAAAAATACAAAAAATTAGCCGGGCGCGGTGGCGGGCGCCTGTAGTCCCAGCTACTAGGGAGGCTGAGGCAGGAGAATGGCGTGAACCCAGGAAGCGGAGCTTGCAGTGAGCTGAGATCGCGCCACTGCACTCCAGCCTGCTGGACAGAGTGAGACTCCGTCTCAAAAAAAAAAAAAAAAAGCTCAGACATGCTTTGAAAATAGAACTTTTAGAAATAAAAAATACAGTGATAAAAGCTAAAACTCAATGAAGGGGAATATATTTGTAAATCATATCTGATTTACAGACTTGTATGCAGAATATGTAAAGAACTCTCTAACTCAACAGTAAGAAAGCAATCTGATTAGAAAATAGAGAAAAGATGTAATCAGACACTTCTCCAAAGAAGATAAAGGGAGGTTTATCTTCTGTGAGTATATGAAAAGCGATGTTTAGGTGAAATGTGAAAAAGTGTTCAATATCACTAGCCATTAGGGAAAAATTCAAATTAAAACCACTGTAAGATACACTACACAGCTATTACAACAGCTTAAAAAAAAAAAAAAAAAGCAACAATAACAAAAACAAAACAGAACAACAACAACAAAACCCTGACTGGTTGAGCATTCCTGATCCAAAATTCCAAACTCTGAAATGCTCCAAAATTCAAAATTTTTTGAGTGCCAACATGATGCTCAAATAAAATGCTCACTGGAGTATTTCATACTTTGGATTTTCGGATTAGGGATGTTGAACCAGTAAGTATAATGCAAATGTTCTAAAATCTGAAGAAAAAAAAAAACCCACAATCTAAAACAGTTCTGATTTCGAACATTTCAGATAAGGGATACTCAGCTTGTAATGCTAACTGTTGACAAGGATCCAGAGATACTAGATCTCTCATACATTGTTGTTAAGAATGTAAAATGGTAAAATCACTCTGGAAATCAGCCTTCCTGGAAGTTTCTTTAAAAAATAAATGTACAATTACTATATGGCCCAGCAATCACACTCCTGGGAATTAGAAGTAACAACTTTTGTTCACACAAAACCCTGAACATGAATGTTTATAGCAGCTTTATTTGTAATAGCCAAAAACTAGAAACAACATACATGTCCTTCAATAGGTGAATGATTAAGAAGCCTCTGAAACACTCAAACAATGGAACATTGCTCAGCAATACAAAGAAATAAACCACTGATACACACTGCAATTTGAAAGGGTCTTAAGGGCATTATGCTGAGTGAAAAAAGCCAGTCTCAAAGGGCTACATGCACTATACAGTTTCATTTACATAAAACTCTTGAAGTTACAAAATTGTAGACAGGGAGAATAGATTAAGTGGTTTTCAGGGATAAGGGAAGGGGAAGGAGGGTGTGACTATAAAGGCAGCATGAAAGACTTCTTTTGTGATGATGGAGCAATTCTGTATGTTAATTTTGGTGATGGTGGTTACATGAATCTATTGTTGTGATAAAACGTAATCACAAATATATACAAAGACATTAAAAATGTGAGTATATGAAAATACTGTGAAATCTGAGTGAAATCTGTAATGTAGTTAGTGGTATTGTTCCAATCAATTTCCTGGCTTCAATAATTCAATAATGCACTATAATTGATGGGTTACCAATGGGGGAAGCTAGATGATATGATATGGGAAGTCTATGAAATACTTTTGCAATTTATTGTGATTCTATAAAAACGATTTCAAATTTTAAAAACATATATAATACACACACATGCATGTACACACACAGAGATATAATATATACACATATATATAGCAGATACATGTGTGTGTGTGTGTATGTGTGTGTATATATATATATCTGCTGTTAACCTGTCCATTGAGATATATAGGTATATATCTCAATGTCCAATCCTTCTCAAACAAAAAAAGAACAAAGAAAAAAATTACAAAATTAATAAAAGACATGAATCTGCAGATTCAAGAAGCATAACCATTTGCAAACAGGATAAATAAAAATATATCCACTCATAGACCTATTGTAATGAAACTGCAGAATATTAAGAAAAGAGTGATCTGGCTGGACGCAGTAGCTCACATGTTTAATCCTAGTGCTTTGGGAGGCCAAGGTGGGAGAAACATTTCAGTCCAGGAGCTTGAGATCAGCCTGAGCAACAGAATGAGGTCCCATCTCCACAATTTTTTTTTAATTAGCCAGGCATGGAGACACAGGAAAATTGTTTGAGCCCAGGGGTTCAAGGTTATAGCTTGCTATGATTGCACCACTGCACTCCAGCCTGGGTGATAGAGCAAGAACCTGTCTCTTAAAAACAGAGAAAGAGAGAGATCTTAAAAGTAACTGGTATGGCTAGTTTTATCTGTTGCTAACCACAATTCACAATTTTCTTTTCACTGAAAAACCAATTGCCTGGTGTTTCTCTGATACTTACATTTGAAATCTGCCATCCAAATACACTGCTACCTAAGAATGTCTAGAGTTTATTACTTTGAGAAAAAACTTTAAACACCTTGCATTGTCTAAATTTTTGTGCAATCTTGGTAATAAGAGCTGACTAAATATGACAGGTGCATGATTTTGGCTGGCCAAGAATTTAGTAAACAAACTGTAAGTCTGCCTTAGTTTCACTCAATTTGTTTTTGCTGCTATAAACTGTGAGTAAATCAAACCTACCATTTCTCCCAACCTAGTCTGTGTTAGTGGTTCTTCCTTGGCATGATAACAGCTCAGTGCAAACACCCTTCAGTTAATTTGTTGAGTGCCAGAGGGTACAGGGTTAGCCCCATGCATCTCTTCCACCTGGGCTACCAGCGATTGAACTGGAAAAACCAAACTGAGACAGTAAAGGATAATTCAGCCCTTCTTCTTCCCTGTGCCCCCACTCCCCACCCTTCCTTCCTTTTCCTTTCCCTTTCCCTTTATTTTCCTTTCTTTATCTCCTACACCTAGTGGGCATGACTTTTCAGTGTATCAGGCAATTTCAGTTAAAATAACCCTGTAATGATTTACAATATACAGTAATGGGATAAGAATGAAAAGTTCTGTTTTGGACACTTCTGGAAATCTTAAATCTCTGAGCCTTGTTTGTACCTATCTCTAAAATGATGTAGAAATAAAAACCTATCACATTGCTTATCTCAGAAGAAATAGAGTGTTATAGCCCTACACTTCACAAATGTATGTGCCTTATCATGACCACACCCCAACTTAAGCTGTAAGGAGAAGGAATTTTTCCATTCATTTATGTATTTTTCTGTAAATGCTTTGTCAAAAAATTAAAAGACAATCCTTGAGGACTAATTGGGGTGATGTGGAAGGATTATCCAACTCTTCCTGCTTGAATTCTTGGATTCATCACGTCAAGTGGTATTTCCTCCAGAGTTGTACAAAAGTGGCACACATATGCAGCAGGTTCCTAAAGAAAAGGAGTGTGCAACAAATCTACTTCCACGCACATTTACTCATACTTGGGATTTCTACAACTGTCTCCCATTGGATACCCTCTCATTCTGTGTCCAGAGTTGATTCCTTCCAGTGGGTTCGTGGTCTCGCTGACTTCAAGAATGGAGCTGCGGACCTCCGCTGTGAGTGTTACAGCTCTTAAAGACAGCACGGACCCAAAGAGTGAGCAGCAGCAAGCTGCTGTCAAGAGCGAAAAAACAAACCTTCCACAGCACAGAAGGGGACCCAACCGGGTTACCACTGTTGGCTAGGGTGGCCAGCTTTTATTCCTTTATTTGTCCCCACTCATGTCCTGCTGATTGGCCCATTTTACAGAGCACTGATTGGTCCATTTTACAGAGCACTGATCGGTCCATTTTACAAACCTCTAGCTAGCTACAGAGCGCTGACTGGTGCGTTTTTACATAGCACTCCATTTTACAAACTTCTAGCTAGCTACAGAGCACTGATTGGTGCACTTTTACAGAACACTGATTGGTGCATTTTACAAACCTCTTGTAAGAGGAGTAGTTCTCCAAGTCCCCACTCGATCCAGGAAGTCCAGCTGGCTTCACTTCTCAATTCCTCACATTGCCCATGGCTCTGATTGACTTTGGCAAATATATTTCTATAAGCAGCAGTTAGAAAGGAGCAGATTATAAACTTCACGGTTCTAGGTGTGTGGATAACCAGAATGAATTATACAAGGAGGAAGGCTGTATCTTGGCTTTGCGTGTCAAGATCCTTACATGCACATGGATGGAAAGGGTTCCCAGGCTGTCATCTTCGATCTGGAATAGAGCTTCTGCTCTGTTCCCCGAGGGCCTGCAGAAGCAGGTCGTGTTGATGTCGTGCAAAGATGACTCAGTCTCTGGCCAGAGGTCATCTTGATGCCTCTTGGGTGAATTTTCAATAAGGAAAGATTTGACCTGAAATTCACAATAGAGGCAAATAGAAGATTTTCATTTCATCTTTACACTTAGGGGCACTCGGCTGTACTATTTTCTCATCTCTACCCACTCATGTATGTCACATGCTCTCCCCCTCTCTAGTTCTTTGTTTCCTCACCATTTACTTGAAGTGCTAAAATCCTTTCAAAAATTACTGTTAAATAAAAACAATGAGAAAACAATGAGAAAATGGAAAATCACTACCATACTCTATCCAGGAAGCAACTGGCAATTCTGACAATATCAGATAAATATACATAGGTTTTATCATCATTGTATATGATATCAGTAAACCACAGCTGGCTAACGTCACACCTACTTTTGAAATGTAAACTTTATAGTAATAAGTGTTCCACGATGACGTGGAAATATTTTTATTCCCTAAATTTCCTATACAGATGATGCTCATACAGTTGATATTTCAGTTGTCCCAGATAATAAATTACTCCACCAGGTTACATCCTTCATGTACACAAACCTCCAGGCTGTTTGTCTCAATACTCCTTGCAGCTGTTACTTAGGTTTTTGCTACATAATTACTGTTTATTCAAAATCTCTCACTTATGAGGGGATTTGCCCACAGAGCTCTCACATTCAGCTTTCAAAACGTGATGACTCTTATGTTTGGTTCTTTTTGCTAAATATTGAAGGCAGCTTTTAGTCCTGACCAAAATATTTGCATGACGCTAATTACATTTCTGTGGACCATCAAATTAAAGTCTGTGGAAGAATAAACGAAACATGTGCCTCAAACTTCATCACTGCAATTTCCAATTGTTTAGAACAAAGGATCTTGAAATTGAAGGAAGTACAAATACGAGCACCCTCCTGCTTAGCAGCAGTAATAATAAAACCAGCTGACAAATGCTGAGTGCTCACCACAGCCCAGGCCTGCTCTGAGTGCATCCACATTTAATCTCCAAACAGCCATATGGCAAAGGTAGTAGCATCAATCCGTTTTCAAGATGAGAAAATTGAGGCACAGAGAAGTTAAGTCATTTGCCTAAGGCCCCTCAGCTAATAGGAAATCAGCCCAAATTCAAACCCAGGCATTGCATCTCAAGAGTTTATGCTCTTATAAAAGCGATTTCTCCACCTTGGTATATTTTTAGAAGTTCAGCATCCTAGGTACTAGACAAAGAAAGAAAAAGGAAGACAGAAGCCTCTTTCCCCACCCTGTTCCTAGTTCCCCTTTCATTCACTGACCCCTCATCCCCCATTCTTTACCATCCCCTACACTAACGGGGAGAAGTTCCCACAGGGCATGCAGCACCATAACAGCTGCTTCTCCTGCTATGGGTAATTGGAAAGATCTGGTCTCTGTCTTCTAGGAGTTTATAATCCAAGACAGAAAACAATATAAAGAGGTATAAAAAGAACATATGCAGCCTAGGCAACATAGTGAGACCCCATCTGTACAAAAAAGTTTAAAATTTAGTTGGGTATGGTGGCAAGAACCTGTAGTCCCAGCTACTCGGGAGGCTGAGTTAGGAGGATTGCCTGAGCCCAGGAGTTTGAGGTTATAGTGAGCTATGACTGTGCAACTGCACTCCAGCCTGGGTGGCAGAGTGAGATCCTGTCTCCAAGAAAAAGTGATAAAATAAAAGGAACATATAGGCATGATGAGGGGAACATGGGAAAAATAGGCAGTTTATATCAAATTTGACAGTAAAGCCATGAGATCTGAGGTGTGTAACTGATAAACAGTTGCTGAAGACAATTCCAAAGCTAAGTTCCAATAGGGTTTCTGCCACTTGTGATAGCTGTGAAATGGCAACCCACATTTAGATGATTTGTGTAAAAGTATCTCATTGTTTTATACATGCACCTTGAATATTAAATGGCTTCCCCCTCTCTCCTGTCCATTTCCCTGGCTTTCCTGATCTCCCGCCCTTCATCTCCTCTTCTTCCTTCTTACCTGCTTTTATTCCTTTTGTCCAGGCACTTTAATTGTTCCTCATGGAGTGCTTGTCTTAGAAGACTCTGTTTCAGGCACTCAGAGAGCTACCAGGAGTGAAAAGCAGAGACCCCCCTTCTCAGGGAGCTTACCTGCTGTGCAACCATCTTTTAAAGATGTAAATCTAATCTTGCCCACCAGGTATAGAACCCTCCAATGGCCTTCCATTGTTCTTGGGATACAGATCAAAATCTATCAGGCACCCTCTCTAAGGCTCTGCCACCTCTCCTCTGAGCTGCATGCATGCCCCCACTGTTTGCATCCCTCCAACCTTTCATCAGCTCCTTGAATGGGCCAGACCAGGCTCTCAGTTTCATGTTCTGACAGCATATTCTTCTTTTCATTCAGAGCCCTTATTGTAATTCACAGATGCATGCTTGTGTGGTGATAGATTAGTTTTGATCCCCCCACTGGACCGTCAATTCCAAGAGTGTTGGGAGAGGGTTAGAGATAAGACAGAAATGTCAGCTGAAGTCAGATTGGAAAGAATTGCTGATGTGCCAGACTGAAGCTTGAAGGACTCATGAATGAATAGTTTTTAGCAAGGAAGTAAGGTGATCAGAACTGCACTTTAGGAACAGAGTTGAGCCTAACAGCAGTAAGTGAGGTAGGATGGAGAAAGAGCAGGGTCCCTTTAGGGGGCCATTGCTGTAGTCTGAATAAGAGGTATGAGAGGTTGCACAAGGGTGATGGGAAAGGGAAGGGGAAGAGAGATTCAGAAGATTAGGCCAAGTCAACAACTTGCTTAAATGTGGAAACTGTGGGATAAGCAGGGTCCAAAAAGATTCCCAGTTTTCTAATCCGGGTGTCTGAGAGCTTAAGTAACTTACTGATTCAAAGTAAGAGGAAGGAGGCCCTTTGAGGAGAGGATGGCATCAGTTCTGTAAGCATTCAGCTAGAGGTATGAAGGGACACAGTGGAGATGCCTGCTGAATGCTGGATATATGGGAAGGGAGGGCAGAAGAAAGGTCCTGGCTGGTAAAGAAGATGTGCGTACCATGTACATTGATAAGGTACTCATTAAGGGGATGAGGGGAAGGAAGAGAGGGCAAGACAAAAAGGAGCGAAAGAAGCTGGAAAGTAAAGAGCACACCGAAAGAATAGAATTGGGGAAGCCAGGGAGGCAGGGTTTCAAGCAGGAATCCATGACTGTCCTGTGAAGAGCTCAGCCAAGAGCTGGAAGAGGATGAAGCCTGAGCAAAGCTGACCAAGGTCACCAGCTATGGGAAAACTGTGGCAGCAGATTTAGGGAGGAGGGTTTGGAGGGTAAAAGCCAAATTGCAGGGATTTTATTAAGACTCGAGGTCATCAGGGATGCTACTGCCCTCTGCTGCTGGATTTGATGTAATTAAACAGGGTAAATCAGTATTTACTGAGTCCTCGCCACGAACCAGATGCTTTGTGTTATTTTAGTCATTTTTCATCAGTCTTGTGAAGAAAATACCTCATTTCAGTATTGATTCCTATATAATTTATAGTTAAAATGGAGCTCAGGAAGTACTGTAACTTGCCTGAGGACATACAGTGAGTAAAGTCACGAGACTGGAAGCTCCACAGAGGCAGGAAGCACAAGTTTTGTTCACCATCATCTATGCCTCACTCACAATGCCTAGCACACAGAACAGAGTTTTTTTAATAAATGAAGAAATGAATGGAGTCCAGTGTCATAATCAGGTCTGTGATTTCAAAGCCCATAAGCTTTCCAGGCATATGATGCTGCTTCTCACCCACACTTATTCCAATAGAAGACATTGTCCTGGTGCCAATTTTGTCAGAAACAAGATTTAAGATGCTGACTTTGTGAGAAGTGTTGTTTCTAAATTAAAATATGTGATTATAACTTAGCTTTGCCAATTACCCTGTTGATAAATCAATCAATCAATCAAGTCAGTCAAGGCTAAATTCATCTTTAAGGCAGTTTTGCTATCTAGATCATGTTTATGTCAAAACTCACAAGCAACTAAATATGCATAAAATTTAAGAAACACATTTTAGGAATCAAGCACCCCTCACTCATCCCAAGAGTCAATTATGAGCTAAATCTTTTCAAATTATAGGAGACAACTTCATATATTTTTCTAGAGAAAATTAATTCCCTAAGGTGACATTCCTTCATACATATTTCAGAAGACAAACTCAGGAAATAGTGGTCACATATTTGAAGAGGATTATTGGAATTTGAAGGGAAAAAGACTCAAATTTAACTTCTATAGGAGAGACATTTTTAGTCTTTTTAATGAAAACATTTGGAAGAGGCATTTTCTTAATAAAGCAGACTTAAGCTACAAAAATCTATTTCTTTCTGTTATGGGAGTCTGGTATCATATTGATTTTCAGCTTCTTCCATTTACTCCAAATTAAGCTGTGAACTGAGAGGCTGGATGGTCCACTAAAAAGCACTGTAGATGGAAGCAAATTTCACATCTGCCTCTAATTAAATGCAAGGTTGAATAATAAACTAGAACTTCCAAATATCAGTTTTCCCATCTGTAAAATGGAATTAAAAGTGCGTGATTATCTAATTTACAGAATTGTTTTAAAGATGAAAGCAGGCAATATAAATATAAACTTGTTGGCCGGGCACGGTGGCTCAAGCCTGTAATCCCAGCAGTTTGGGAGGCCGAGACGGGCGGATCACGAGGTCAGGAGTTCAAGACCATCCTGGCCAACACGGTGAAACCCCATCTCTACTAAAAAATACGAAAAGCTAGCCGGGCGAGGTGGCTGGCGCCTGTAGTCCCAGCTACTCGGGAGGCTGAGGCAGGAGAATGGCGTAAACCCGGGAGGCGGAGCTTGCAGTGAGCTGAGATCCGGTCACTGCACTCCAGCCCGGGCGACAGAGTGAGACTCCGTCTCAAAAAAAAAAAAAAATATATATATATATATATAAACTTGTTAGGTAAGAAATGTGAAAGCACCTTACAAATGCAAAATATCATCATTGCCTGTTCCCTAAAAGATACATCTAATCCATTCCCAAGGAGAAAGAGAAAGTATCTTCAAGCGGTAATAGTTGCTGTTGAGCTTTCTTTGTCTCATTATCTTACTGAAACAGAGAATTGAGTGGCTCCTCAAGAATTCCGCAGGCAACACTGCCCTTAGGCACCCTGGAAAGAAAATTGTCTTTGGTCATCTTACAAAGCCCTAGAGTTGCAAATGTCTGCCTTCTAGAGCTTCTAGATGGTCCTGAGGTTGTAAAAGTCTCCATGAAGCATTTGGAATCATTTATCTTCTGTAGATTTGCACGTTGATTCCCCCCATTGTATCCTTTCCAAAGTAAAATTCAAGGAAAACATGGCCAGAATTAGCTTCAGGCATAACTTTCAGACCAGGAAGGCCCCTGAATCTTGGCATTTGGTCTGTGGCTCTTTTCAGGGTGGGTTTCAATGGCAGTGTTCTCCTTCTTGGTTCCACCCTGGGCGAAGAAGATGGTGAGAAACAGGCCTGCCTCCCAGACAGTTGATTGCCTTCTTCCTGGCTCCAGCACTGAGGCTGCCATCTCTCCTATTGCTAGGAGCCAATCTCCAACCTTGGGCTGAAGTGGACAATTAGCTCTTATCAGGGTCTCTCAATGAGGACACCCCTGGAATGGTTCTGAGTGCAAACTTAGATGTTTAGAGGGTCCGCAGGCAAGGACAGGCAGGGCACAAACAGCCACTACAAAGTCCTTGGAAAAGCCCACGGTGTTAAGTCACAGGTTCACATCTGAGGATTTCCTGGAGGAAGGGAACACAGGGCAGGGGCAATGTTTTCCAACACAAATAAATAGAATAAACCAACTATTTATTCGGTGATTCTCATGTGCCAGGAACTTACATGCATTATCTCATTACCCTTCATAACAGTTAACCCTACTAGGTAAATATTATGGTACCTCTTTACAGATGAACAAATGGAGGCATAGAATCTAATTTATATAAAATGTTTTATTGAGCACCTGTTATTTTTCACACATTGAGAACTGAGTGATCAGTGTGGCATAGTCATTGTTGTTGAAGAACTTCTGGCCAAGAGGAGGTCAAATAATTTGCCCAATACACTGTCACTGATAGGAATTAAGGGCAAGATTTTAAATATAAGTCTGTTTGGCCTGAAGACTTCGCCTTTATTCATTTATTTGTTCATTTACTCAGCCCACACTAAAGTATTGAGCACCTACTACGTGCTGGGTACTTTGCCAAGGGCTGAGGTTAATAAGATGAATCAAACCGGGCACAGTTGGTTACTGCCCTCATGGAACTTAACCCCTCTGTGCTGCCACGTGGACCCCTCGCCAGGGAAGCGCAGCTATCCTTCCTCTGCCAGGGAGCTATAGCCCTACTGCCAATTTTAGGCTGGTTCTCTAAGGCCCTAGTTCCTTCCTACTGTTACCACAGTGGGACATTTCTAGCTTATTTTTCTTTCCATTTAAGGACAAGAACATTTTCTTTGTTAGAGAAAACGCCTATTCTGGAGAGATGAGATCACTTATAAAGGGGATGAATATAATTGAATAAAATAAGGAAAATAAAAGGGACGGATTTCCTGTGTCTTCCCAAGCAGGTCCCGCCTTTTTCTCCACGACGGGCGTCAAGCTGGATTGAAAGTGAAAAGAGGGTTGGTTTCGCCCCGGGGCTGCGTCAGAGTCCCCACCAGATCTGCACACATCACCGTAGCGTCAGCTGCCCACGCTTCACCTGCGCTGAGGTCATGTTTCTCAGACCACGTTAGCAGGATCGTGTGTGGCGCCCGTGCGTATCTGATGAGCATGTAACTGATGGCGTTCACTCCTGCCCCCGCCGCGGGGAGCCGGGAGCTGTGTGCAGACAGCCAGTCCCTGCTGAAATCAAAGGGGTTAGCGGCCTCCCAGCTCCCTCTGTTGACGACTTCAGTTGACTGTCATCTCCTCTCCACGAGCCCTCTTCTGCTGCCCTGAGCCTCGGATTCTTTTTTGTTCCACTTTCCTTTAGCTTTTTGACTTCAGGATTAATTTGGGAACTAAATTATGTCTGACTAAGCCTTGCATTACAGGCAGTGTAATTTCGTTTTTGTCCTTAGTATTCAGAAAGGGAACTGTTGGCGCCATTATTTCCTATTCTATCAAAGAGGTGGGCTGATGTTTGTGTGACTCACGCTCCTGATAGGAAACTATAGTCTGTATCATGCCTATTACTTTTGTCACCTCTCTGGCTCCTTCTTGTAGGGTCTGTTGCTGTCCTTCCTCCTGGCTTTACCCACCTTCCTGGTGTCCCAAAAAAGCCCATTCATCTGCCATCCTCTGTGGCGGCAGGCTATCCCCTTATTTTCTGGGGTTTGCCTTGGCATGTCTCACCACAGCACTAAAGTGATCACTTTGTTGTTTACTTGGCCCTTTTCTGTAATTCTCCCAGAGCAATGTCCTGCTTTTTGCTCTGCATGTCACATCTCAAGCCAGTCAAGTGTTTTGCTGCATGGATGAATGGATCTCTACGCACCTCAACCACTGCTACTCCACTACAGCAACCAATGATAAAGATAGGATTTGTCTTGTTATTTCAGGTCAAAGTTAGCCTTGATAGTCTAGGTTGCCAGATTTAAGTTTAACAACATAAGGGGAAATTCTTAGCCCACTGCCTGACGCATAATGAAATTCAATAAACATCTATTTCCTTCCTTCCTTGGAAGAAGTCATTCAGCCTGAATTGTCTTAGAAGGAGTCCATTCTTAGATATAAATAAGCCTGTACTCAAGATTAGAGGAATCAGAGCTCCACTCAGAAACATTTCCATCTTTCCAAAGAACAGCTCTAAAATCCAATATGGCAGAATTTGTGAGATAATAGAAACCTGGAACTAAACGGCCCTTGGAAATCATCTCTATTGACTCTTAGGCAATTTGACAGGCTTTAAATAGATGAAAAAAATTAAAATATGCAGGTGAGATCACAGCAGCTGCCAAAGATTCCCTCTTGGCTTTTTCTTGAGCACAGTCTCCAGTAAGCTGGCTACAGTCATTGTGCTACTCCTCCCAAGGAACAGTTCACCTACCCTGGGCTCATCTGCTTTGATATATTTGTTGCTTTGAAAACATAGCTGTCTGGGCATGGTGGCTCATGCCTGTAATCCCAGCACTTTGGGAGGCCAAGGTGGACAGACTGCTTGAGCTCAGGAGTTTAAGACCAGCCTGAGCAACACAACAAAACTGCATCTCCACCAAAAGTAC
The DNA here is from genome assembly GCF_000951035.1 of Colobus angolensis palliatus. Classification (NCBI taxonomy): domain Eukaryota; kingdom Metazoa; phylum Chordata; class Mammalia; order Primates; family Cercopithecidae; genus Colobus; species Colobus angolensis. The sequence continues at coordinate 3,168,530 of NW_012114710.1, forward strand.
AAAAAATGAGCCAGACACAGTGGTGTGCGCCTGTGATCTCAGCTACTTGGGAGGCTAAGGTGGGAGGATTGCTTGAGCCTGGGAGGTGGAGGCTGCAGTGAGCCAAGATCGCACCACTGCACTCCAGCCTGAGTGACAGAGTGAGACCCCATCTCAATTTAAAAAAAAAAAATAGCCACTGACTTATGGTAGTCCTTAAGGAGACACACCGCAGGCCCTTTGTGAGATCCCATAAGTTTAAGCTGGGATGACTTCCTTCAGAAGTGACAGCACGTCTAAACACAGGTCTGCTTGGAAGGAGGTGTCTTGGCCTAGGGAAAAGAGCACAGGCTTTGATGTCAGGTGAACCTGGATTTGAATTCTGAGGCACTTTCTGGCTGTGGGGCCTAGTGGCAGGGAAGTCAGTAACTTCTCTGACCCTTGCTTTGCTCATCTGCAAATGGGCAAAATTAAAGAGAAAAATGAGAAAATTATGAAAAATGAGAAAATTAATACCTATCACTGGAGATTGCTGGGGAAGTCAGACAACTTTAGGTCAGGCATATAGTAAGCACCAGACTAAGTTCCTTGTTGCACATTTGAACATCACTGGATCAAACAGACTCAAAAGATGTGCCCTTGACATATCATGCCATTGAGAACAGGAAAGGATTCAGGAGAAGGCTTTGCTAACCACACTTCAACTATAATTTTTAAAGGATAGTCCATATCTGCTGGTAGAAATAGGTTTCCTAATAAATATAATAAAGAAGGCAAAATAATAGCACTTTTTCTGTTGTCTTGATTGAATTCCATTTCTGCTATGTAAAAAGATACGCCTGGCCTTGGTCTGTCCTATATCCATACAATATTTTCTCTTTTAATTTGTTGTCACTTTTTGAGTACCTATCATGTATTTCATTAGGTGCTTTACATAGACTTTTCTCATTTAAGACTCCAAATAATCCTATGGAGGGAGTGTTATTATTCCAGTGTTACAGATGAAGCTCAGTGAAATTCAGTGACTTCCCCAAGGCTGCAAACGTTTGCCTGACTCTAAGTCCCCTCTTGATTTTAGAGGGCGTGTGTATGTGTAGATCACTGAAACATGGCATTTTTATGTGCATGACACTGGCTCATATTTATCAGAAATGAACTATGAGTTCTTTCTCTCATGAGGACAGTACTGGTACTCAAGAGATATTTATTGGATAAATGAACCTTCTACTTCTCATCAGACCTTACTTGTAATCAGCCATGTCTTTGCGTTAATAGCCAGAAACATCCATGGCATGGAATTTCCTCCCTCTGAACAAAGGTCTTACTTTTGTTTTTGCTAAGCTAACCATGTCAGATGGTTACTTGACACTCAATAAGTATCAGCTATATTCTTTTCTTACTAACAAGCCTTGTCTACCTCCCCAGGCTCCATGCTCACTACTTCTCCACATTCTGGTCATACTGGCTTGCTTCTAGGTCTTGAAGGTGCCATGTTCCTCTAGCCTTTGGGGTCTTGCCAGGCTGCTCCACCTGCCTGGAATACTAACCCTTTCCTGAAGAGTCAAATTCTGCCCAGTCTTCAAGACTTAGCTTAAATAGAACTTCCTCCAGAAAACCTCCCTAACTCTGTTTCAGTTATCAATTGCTGGGTAACACTCCTCTTCAAAAGGTTTAAAATAACCACCATTCATTTGCTCATGAATCTGCAGTGTAGTTGGGCTTGACTGGGGACAGCTAATTTCTGCTCTATGTGGCACTGAGCGAGTTTAACTAAGACTGGAGGGTCCAAGGTGGCTTCACACACATGAGGTTTGGCACCTTGGCTGGGATGGCAGACTGGGTCCTATTCTCTCTCCATGAGATTTCTCCAGTTGGACTTCTTTATATGGGCTTGGCTTCCAAGGGGAGAAAATAGAAGCTACAAGGCATCTTAATGACTATGCTTGGAAGTCACATGGTATCTTTTCTGCCACATTCTATTGATCAAAGCAAATCACAGGGCCAGTTCAGGTTCAAGAGGAGGGGAAATAGACCTCATCTCTTAGAGTGGCAGGTGCTTAGAGGGTTGGGAGAAAAGGCTGGCAGCCTTCTCTGCAGCAATCTTTCACATGCTCCTAGACTAGGTTAGTTCTATTACGTAGAGAACTGTTCCCTTCTCTGTAAAACTAAGTGCACTTATAAATACTTATTCAATGTCTATCTACATTCTCCTATTGCCTCCCACATCAGCCTGAAAAATCTATTAGAACAGGAATCCTGTTTATGTTAATTGCTGATTAGAAATATGGGATGAATGAATGAATGAGTAGGTGAACATTCATAATATAGTCTGGGCATACAGTGCAGCTACCACTCATGTAATGCACATAGTTTTCCTTTGTTGGTAATCATAAGCTTGATACTTAAAGTCATGTGGCACTTTCTCTCCTCTGGAAATACTGACCAGTATCTAATGAGGATTAAAGTTTGATGATTTCTAAGGGCACAGAAAAGCTTACAGTCCTTAAGAATGCTTGGAAAATTCTTACTTCTCTAGGAGGAAAAGACAATGATTATGTTGTCAGCAATTTATCTTAAAGTTATTGCAACATGCCTTCTTTTTTGGTGCCTGGAAAGTCGTTACTGCAATATTAGAATAACTGGCCTTGCTGATGTTTGATTATAAGTGGTTGTTTTGAAAACACATTGGAAAATCCCTTCCCTGGTCCCCGTCTATCTTTGTGTGTGTGTGTGTGTGTGTGTGTGTGTGTGTGTGTGTGTGTGTGTTTAATGTTAACAAAAACCAGAAGGGGAGTTTAAGAGAAAAGCAAAACCAAACATAGTTATGCAGCATTTATGGGAGTTTGTTTCAGAAGCTCACATTTCAAATGCTGAATTAATTGCAGGCTTATAAGAGTAAGACTGAAAAAATTTTCAGAACCAGGAAATAAAAAAAGAGCAAGTCTGGGAAATCAATCAATGTACTTCTCTTTTGATTCTTTTTTTTTCCATGAAAACAGAACAGGATGTGAGGCACAGGGAAATTGGGACTTTTTTAGCCAGAGCAGGGTTTGAAAAATCTACTTTTGACCAATGAGTCGTCTGATGCACAGATGCCAACCCTGGAGCCTTTCTGGTTGCTGCCCATCTCCTCGGCCTTCATCTGCATGACCAGCTGAGCTGAGCCAAGGCCCGTGACAAGCAGGACCTGGATTATCAGCCACTCTTGCATTGTGTCTCATATGTTCCTCTCTATATTAATCATGGTTAGGTGCCAGGAGTATTTGCTAGCATTCCTAAGATGAAATGAGTGCCTGTTGGCAATAAGTAATTGTTCATTTAAAAGACAGCTTAAAATGTTTAAAATACGTGTGTGTGTGTTTGGGAAGAGTATGTATGGTGTGTATATACATACGTGAAACTTCATCAGCAGATTAAAAAGAGAGTCTTAAACTAAAATAATTCAGGCAAGCACGGCCTTTTATCCTCATAGAGCAAACACTCCACATCTCAAAGCTGAGAACGACATGTTTTTCATTTGGATTTCTAGGCCTAAGTTCAGCATTTATTTCTTTATAAATACATATAAACAAAGTCTCCAGGCAACCATCATGAAATAAAAGCAACTAGTTCTGAAAAGCAGAATAATGGCTTTCATTTTAGTCTTCTTTTTTGCTACTTGAAAAATCTCTCCCACTCTACACCACTCCCACCAATTGCCCATACACATTCCCCAGTAAAAACAATAGTAGTGTATGGGTTTTTTCGCCACCAAAGAGGGAAAAATGTCTTGAGCCTGGGTTTTTTCACCACCAAAGAGGGAAAAATGTCTTGAGCCTCAACATATTAAATATCAGAGTTAAATGTGTTCCCAAAATTCCATTGGTTAGCACCCTAAGTTGGCTGCTCTTAGCTAAAACACACATCAAAGAATGCGGGAGTTCTCACTGGCTTCTAGGATCATCTGCCTCATGCAGGTTGCTTTTCTTGCTGTGTGGCTGCCTAGCAACCTGCCACCAGCCAGTCTCACTCCTTCCTGCTCATTTCCTTACACTGGTCCCCAAAGGCTTTCCTACTTGTGTGTCCTACAGTAGCATGATCTAAACACCCAACACCCGCAAGGGTGGCTTGGAAGTTGTTTGGGATAAGATTGTGGCAGTCCTTGAATGCCAAGCCTTGGAGTCTCCCACTAATTTGAGAGACAATGGAGAGCCACTGTCATTTGGAAGCAGGGGACAAATGTGATCAGAGATGGCCCCTGTTTAGGAGGCTGTGAGGTAACCGACCACAGTGACAGCTGCAGGGATGAAAGAGGATGCAGAAAAAGAGCTGTGTGCCTGCGGTAGAAGACACGTCGGCTGTGGGAGCCCTGGAGATACCAAAGGTGCTGCCATGCTTCAGGCCTGGGGTGGGGCCATCTGCAGATCAGTGAGTCAGGAAGCTACACGGAGAGAATTGTAACTGCCACGCTACATATAATGAGTCTGAAGGGTCAGAGGAACAGAGAGGCAGAGGCGCCGACATTCTCCCCAAAGCTTTCCCTAGGAGGACAATCACCACAGAGACTGTTCAAGGAGCTATGTGACTGTGTGGCTTCCATCAAATCACAAAAGTGCTGTGAGGAAGTGGACAGGTTGGGACGACTCGTAGTGATTTCCCCAAAGCCTCACTATGCCGCTATTGGCCCATAGGGCTGTCCCATGAGGCAGGCTGAGCCACCTGTAGTATCTCCTCCCACTGGCCTGTGATTGGCCTAAACTGGGCAAGAGTCCATGGCTAAGGAATCAGAGTCATTTCCTGGAAATGTCTACAAAGGTCTCTATCTGCAAAGATTTGAGCCTAGAACATGTTCCTCGCCAGTGAATGCAGCCCATCTTCAGAAGGAGAGAATAAAACCACTTTTATTGTTACCACTTTCATTATTATTTGTTATGAAAATTACCTTTCCAGAGGTAAGCAAAGACAAGAACTTTACTTGGTAGGGACTCAGTCCCTGAGTCCAGCCAACTCTGAGGCCAGGTTTTTTCTTGGCTGGGTTACCTGAGCTAATAGATTCCCTTTTTTATGGATTAAGCAAGTTCAAGTTAGGTTTCAACCACTTGCAACTTAAGAAACCCTGCATAATATGGCACTGCCATCTTGATTTTACAGACAAGGGAACTGAGGCTTAGAGGTCAACTAAATTGTCATAGAAACCTATGTCAAGGCACCAGGTTTTGAAGCTGGATTTGTCTGGACTCCAAAGCCAGTGTTCTTTTCTTATACCATTTTGCCTCCCAACTGATCCCACAATTGTTGTTCTCAAGAGAAGGGGTAAATAAACAGACAGGTTTGAATCTCTGCACATTGTTCAGAATCCTCTAGTGAAGCCATCTGTGACATTGTTTAATGCCAAATGCCATGGAAAACAGGAGATTTGTTCATTTTGCAGATGTTCTCCATTCTCTCCAGGCAGTAACTCTTCTCTCTGCTCCAGCTTTACAAGCAAAAACCTACTTCCAGCTTGGGAAGAAATACAAGACAGATATTTGCCACCTACCACTTAAAGGGAGTGGTACAGAACACTGTGCTTTGAGGCACAAATCATCATTAAGGACCAAGGGTAGAGAAGGGGAAAGGTGCACTGAATGGGGCAAGCATCCACCCTCCAGCTCTCTAAGAAACAGGAGCTGACTCAAAAGTTGGAGAGAGCATGGTTGGAGATGTGGCCATTGCATAAGCTCACAAAAACTTCTCCAGCTAGAGTCAACTTCTCAGTCTATCTGTTCCAGGTTGCAGACTCACAGGGGACCCATACTGCTTGGCACAGCACAAATCAAGGGCAACTCCAAAATTAACTTCCCATGGTGAGGACTAGGGTCACATAGATCAGTTAGGACCACAGGAGCCAGAAGAGGGAGGGTGGAGGTGAGTCAGCCAGTCACCCCAAGAGATGTCAAGCATGATGGTGGGCCTTAAAAGCAGTGAAGAGGTCCATTACCTACTCTATAGGCGGGGCCAGAGGAGATCAGGGAACCGAGAGATCATGGCAGATGCCACTTGTTTGTGAGCAAATAGGAGACACATCCTGGGGACCCAGGAGGACGTGGTAAACATGAGTATGGTAGTAATAATGATCAGTTACTCAGTCTGCATGGGCACAGCCCTGTCTGATGCTCTTTACTTGCACTCACTATTTAATCCTCACCATCAGCCTATACAACAGGCGTCATTACATTGCCCAAATGAATAAACCAAACGCAGGGAGGTTGAACAATTTACCTGAGGTTCCACACAGGGGAGAGCTGGGTCTTAGCTTTGAACCCACAGTCTATGACCCAGATGTCCTGTGCTTACCAGTATTTTACTCAGCAGCTGGGGTAATGAAATGTGGGTTATTGCTCTTATAGTGGTCCCATTTGCAGCCACAGATTATAGTCAGGGCTGATGGGAACATTTGGTTTGTATTTTGTTGCTGTTGTTTCAGATCAGCCTTATTCGCCACTTGACAAAACACATCCAATGATTAGTTTCAACAGAATGACTTAGAAAGCCTTAACTCTTCAGGCTCCACATACATCCTTACATATGAACCTGTCCACGCTCTTGCAGCTATAACATTCTTTCCCTATTACAACCCCATCCTGATAATACCCATCCCTGACAATCCCATAACATGCAATCAAATAATCTGTCCCATGTACGGATGCTCAACTGCGACACTAGGCATAGGGCTTGTCCGATGGGCACCGGAGAATGTACATGTGTGTTCACATTACCACCTTGTCCTTTCTAGAGGATGGCATGGTGTACACTTGCTGGGGTTTCACGGTTATTTGGAAGTTGCTGCCATTGTTGCTCTGCGTTCTTCCTCTGACATTCTTCCTGTCAGTCCAGATGGCTTAGGCCATGCTCATATACATCTTCCAGGGGCATTTCTAAGCCAACAGGTAGGGATTTTTATACATTTATCCAGAATGGGGAATGGAGCTGGGGGTGAGGGAGCAGCGTGTACAGGCGGATTTTTAAAACAGATCAGCCACTAGAGGGAGCGATAGAGGACGGTCTTCGGGAAATGGAGCAATTCACTGTGGGAACCATCCCACCTGAGTCAGTGAATAATGTCTTTCTCTGAGAAGGAATATGGTCTGGGGCTACATTTCCGTCATGAAGAAGATTTGCCATCTCCTTCCTGCATGTTTGGCTAATTACATTTTCTCAGCTCCCCTTAATTATACAGACCAGATGCTTTATGACTAGAAATAGCATCAAAGACAAATCATCTGTGACGAAGAGTCATAAATTGGAAGAAAACAACAAATTAAGTAGTCTAGTCATTGTCACACTTCAGTCACCGCAGTCCATCTTCTCTATTCAATTAGTTTTGCATTCAATGAGTGCAGCAGTAAGCATCTTTGAAAATTGGAGCAAAAGTATCTTGGTTGTTTTCATGCTTTCCTTTTTTGCTTTTTCTTTTGTTTCTTTTTTCCTTTCTTTTTGGAATAAGCAGTAAAAAAAAAAAAAAGGAATTCAAATCCTTTAATATAAAAATTCATCAGCTGAAGAATGCAGTACAGAAAAATCCCTTGGCAGTGCTCATTTTTTAAATTAATTTTTAATTATTCAAATAATACTTGAATATATTCTCCTCATTTAAAAAAAAAAAGAAATTCAGATATGTTCCAGTCCCCCACTCCTAGTCCCCCTAATTCAGAAGTTGAAGAGAGCATGGCTGGAGATGTGGCCATTGCATAAGCTCACAAAAACTCCCTAAGAGCACTCCTCCATCTCCCAGAAATAATCATGATTTCTTCCTTGTGTGTTTTCTCCCGGACATTACTCTAATTATTTATTTAGGTTCCCCTTAAGCCCTTTGAATAGCCAGGCTTATGTCAGGCCTTATAAGATACTAGAAAGAGCACCAGACGTGGATTTGGTAAGCCTGGTTTTGAGTCCCAACTCTGCTCCCTGTTACGCACCTGACTATGGGCAAGCCATGTAAGAACTCTACAAAAAGGGTTAGCAAAACCTCCATTTGTTCAGACATTGGTTCATTCATTTATTCTACAAATATTTATTAAATTCCTCCTAAGGACTAAGCACCTGGGCAAAGCCCTGGCCTAAGGAGGCTTGCAAAGAAGTGAAGAGATCATTATGGTATAGTATGATAAGGGACATGTTATGGAAGTCTCAGGACGTGGAAGTCCTCCTCTGGGAAAGGCTTCCAGGAGGACGTTGTGGCTAAGCGCAATCTGAGGAACAGAAAGGAATTAGGGAAAGAGGAATTGGGGTGTAGGTCAATGTGTGAGTGCAGGAGGTAGGTAGAGAAAACGTTATGTTCAAAGATTCACTGGTAAAAGAGAATAAGTACACTTCAGGCATTTTTTTAAAGTCAAAGAGCTAAAATATGATTGAAGCAGAGAATTTGAAGGGGGCATAACTAGAGAGGAGGTGGGAGAGCTTGGCATGGACCATCATAACCACGTAAGGAGTAGGGGCTGGAGCCAGCGGAGAGCAGGGAGCCATTAACTTTAACCAGGCCCGTGTATGTTCAGATTTGCCCCATAAATGGCAAGTGCTAATGATATTAGCTATGATTAATACATTACACTCCTTTAGGCAATACAACCAGTGTTGTCATTAACAGTGGTCGCTATCTAAGAAGCAATTTCCAAGGGAAAAAGAAGAAAGAAGAGGCTGGCTGGGGTGGGTGATGTGACCATGGCCAATGGTCCTTTGGAATCAACACTCCTTCACCCCAAACCCTCCATCCCAGTTGTATCTTTGTAGTCCTACTGTAACTTTCATCTTTTTTCTTCCCTAAACCAGAGATCTGAGAAACAAGTAAAATAAAAAGGACAGGGAAATTTCAGGAACACAGAATCCAGGGACCCGGGAGTTGCAGGTCATCGGCGTTCCTGTCCTGTTGCCTGTTGTGTGAACTCATGCTATTCAGCTGAGCCCCTGGCTGCCGCATGAGTGGGAGCATCTAGCTAGGGAAGCCAGGCTCCGTCAGGCTCACACCATGGGGTGCCTGGAGCTGCGCTGCTCTCGCTGGGCATGTTTCAGCCCAGGCACAGGAAATTAGAGGGGGAGCAAATGGCCCGCAAATTAGGCTGTGTGCTCTTGACCAGGCCACTCCTCATTTCTCCTCATTACTCTCCCCACATCCTGTCTCCATTGTTAAACCAAGTCGGGGACAAGGGGCTCAGTGAAAAAGATGCTAGGTATGATTATCTTTTCCAGCTCAAACATTCAGTGATTCTTGCATTTGGTGAATCTGACCAAAACTAACTCAGTAGGAGCCAAGGTCTCTGCTTCCCTTGGGGAAAATCGCTCCACTTGCAGGGGCTGGAGAGTGCACTGCCGCAGCCTGACCAGGCATCTGCCTGGAGATACAGACACAGAGATCACCAGCAGAAAATTAGAAAGAAAGCATCACGGGGCCTTTTGAAATAGTAATTGATGCCCTTTCCCTTCTTATTAAAACCAAATCAGACTTGCTGTGCTAGGAAAGGGAAGACACAAATGAATCCCAAGTGGACAGCTGGCTTTGAGTTCCTAAAGAGTCTTGAAGTCACCATGGCTTTCTGTCACAAAACCAAGGAGCAGGGTGGGAGCTAGGGAGAAGCAGATTTCTTTGGATTCAAAAATCTTGGCTGTAAATATCTAGTGTCAAAACTAGAGGATTCAGAGCCTGGAGCAGAGGTGGGCAAACTTTTTCTGTAAAGCATTCTACAAATAGTAAATATTTTAGATTTTGCAGACCCTATAGTCCTTATCTCAATTACTCAGTTCTGTAGCAGGCAGCTCACAGACAGTAAGTAAACAAGTGGGTGTGACTGTTTTCCAATAACACTTCATTTACAAAAACAGGCTGTAGCCAGATTTGGCACACAAATCATAGTTTTCCAACCCTGCCTAGAGTGATTTCCAGAAACCAGAGAGCAAGGAAGAATACAATCCTTTTGTGGGCTGAGAAAAAAAAAAAAGTCTCAGATGAAATTGGAAAAGGAAAGCAAGAAAGTTTAAATGCTAGTGTGGCAATTACCTTTTGCCTTCACCTAGGTGTTGAAACTGGGTGGAAGATAAAGATGGTAATAAAATCCTGGATATGCTTGGAGATTTATGCTTGGAATAGAGGGTCTTTGTGCCCAGTGCAAGCTGTCTGCAACTGTAAGAGGAGACAGACACAAAGAACACCCCACATCCACATGGGATAGCCAGGGGAGGTCAGAAAAGGCAATGTGGTGGGTTTAGCAAAGGAGGATCTGAGCCAGCCCTGCCACAGCTCCAGGCCTTCCTTGGCTCCCATAGGGCAGAGGAAACCTGGACTTTCCACATACCCAAGTAAGAGGCATGGAAGGTGGCTCTGGAGAGTTCGGGGTTGGCCAAGAGGATGGTGAAGGACGAGGTATGCAGACCCCATAGCAGAGCCAGGTGGTGGGCAGCACAGTGGTAAATCACTATGGCTGGAGCCAAGTGGATGCATGGTCAGTAGAGAAGCCCAGCTCCCAGAGCAATAGCCAAAACTGTCCTCACAAACAGAAAGGACACATGGCATCCATTGTGGGTGCCTGGGGACAAGAGCCCGTGAAGAACCAACGCCTTTTCCCTGACACCACAGATAATGATGTTTGGTGATGCCCAAACCCCTTGGAGCTTAGATGACTGCTGGGCAGGAGGGGAAAAGAAGAATGCAGAGATTGTCTGCGTATTGGATCCAAAGACACATACAGTCTAAACTAGAACTGATGGAATGACCTTGAATTGGCAAGATTAGCTTTTCTACCACAGGCTAGGAAGAAGGGAGTCTCTGAGAGCTAAGCTGGGTTCAAGAGCAAAGAAATAAAGTTATATCTGGGAGCTCCAGACTTTCTGTCTGTGAATTTGAACACAAGTATGTAGGAAAAGAAGGGGGAAATCGAAGCAAGACTATGAAAAGGTGGGCTGACTTCTCAGACAGACAATGTCTGAACCTCCGAGATACATACTCAAGTCTGTCCTGGGCTTCAGGTTACACAAACAGTCACCCCAAACCCATCACTGAGGCTCAATAGAGTTTTAAAACAGCAGAGTTTTGAGGGGGAGGATTGCAAAGTCTCAGAGACTAAGGCATAGGGTCTTTCCTAAGCCCAGAGGGGTGGCTGCCCCACACCTACAGATGTGTCATCACTTCAAAACAAGAAGGGACACCTCTGGGGTGGAGATGAGGGAGTCCTGAGCACATGTGGCCTAGGGTTTCAGACAAATTTCTTTCCACAGCTTTTTATTATTCACAAGGTGAAGCATTTTCCAGCATCTGACACAGTGCGTGCCTGGAGTAGTATGAATTAATGCATGCCATTACCATCTCCTGCTGGTTCAGTTACATGCTCATCTCATCATTGTCCCATAGCAATGATCAAGCTGCATGACAATTATTTCTTGAGCTGCTTGTCTCCCCTGATGAACGCAAGAGCAAAAGCAAGGACTGTGTCTTCTGTTTTCATAGCTCCAAGTTTATGTAAATAGATAAAATGTAAAATAAATTTCAAAATAGTCAATCCCCACTTCCTGAAAGAGCAGCAGGACGCAGGGAGATGAAGGGGCTGCCTGTCTTCTACCTGCCATGTCATGCTGCCTTTTCCTAGCACTGTCAAAAGCCTGTTTTAAATGCCTAGGCCATAATCTAAAACACTGAAGGCATCTTTAACGGAATATTTGAAATAGCAGGAATATTTATTGCATTTTACTTTTTTCGAGAGAGACAGAGGGTCTCATTCTGCTGTCTAGGCTAGAGTGCAATGGTGTAATCATGGCTCACTTCAGCCTTGACCTCCCAGGCTCAGTTGACCCTCTCACCTCAGCCTCCCAAGTGGCTGGGACTACAGGTATGTACCACCACGCCTGGCTAATTTATTCACTTATTTATTTGTAGGGGCAGTGTTTCCCCATGTTGCCCAGGCTGGGCTTGAACTTCTGGGCTCAAACCATCCTCCTGCCTCAGCCTCCCAAAGTGCTGGGATTACAGGCATGAGCCATTACGCCCGGCCTTTCGATTTCATTTTATTTCCCCATGAGGACTTTCAAAATTTGGGCTGGTGATTAACACTGGACTTTACACAGAAAATGCACAACTGGCATGAACTGGATGGGGGTAAATAACCTCCCTCATCACTGTGAAAAGGAAGTGACTCTTTTCTGCTCAGAAAGAAGATATCAGAAATCCAGGGCAGTTTCCATATTGTGATAAGATGCCTATGTGAAATCAAATAAGGAACACACAAAAGGAAGAAGTAGCAGCATAAAAGGCACAGAAAAAGACAAAACTCAACCTCACCCAAAAGTCATGATGGGTTTTGTTGAGCATACCATTGACCTGTTTCTACAATCTGAGAATCATTTTCCCTAACTACAGTAGTTGTAAAACTGGATGATAGATCAATGGCCTGCCTGTATTCATTTTCTATTGCTGCTGTAACAAAGTACTACAAACTTTGTGGTTTAAAACAAGACAAATTTATCTTACAGTCCTAGATGTCAGATATCCTAAAATCAAGATGTCAGCAGGGTTGCATTCCTTCTGGAGTTCCAGGGAAGAATCCGTGTCCTCGCCTTTTCCAGCTTGTAGAGGCCACCTGCAATTTTTGCCTCAGAGTCCCTCCCATCATCCCAGCCTCTCTGACTCTGACACCCTACCTGTCTCTCCTAAGGACCCTCATGTTTACATTGGGACCACCTGAATAATGTAGAATATGCTCTTCATTTCAACATCATTAACTTGTTTTGATTCTTTTTCATTTATTTCTTATGTTTTTCTCATTCTGTCACCCAGGCTAGAATGCAGGGGCATGATCACAGCTCACTGCAGCCTCTACTTCCCAGGCTCAAATGATCCTCCCACTTCAGCCTTCTGAGTAGCTGGGACCACAGGCATGCACTGCCACACCTGGCTAATTTCTCTGTTTTTTTTGTAGGGATGGGTTTTTGTCATGTTGTGCCGGCTGGTCTTGAACTCCTGGGTTCAAGCCAGCCTCTCATCAACATCATTAACTTAATCAGAGCAGCAAGTGTCACATACGGTAACATAGTCACAATTCCCAGGATTAAGATGTGGACAGTGGACCTCTTTGGGGGGCCATTATTCAGCCTGACCCTGACTCAAGGTCTGGGTCCTTTCCTCTCCTTTTGTCCCACCGTTTTCTACATTCAATCAGAGATTGTCAGAACACAATTTAAAAAGAAGTGAGATTGGAGCTGGGGACTGACAGAGGTGCATTGCATGCTGGGAAATGTGGTTTCTAAAATCAAGGGCTGTGGGTAGGGCCAGTGACCAAAAGAACCCTAGTAGAAGTGCATTCTGGGAGTTGCAGATTGTCATGCCCTAGCTCTGTTACAGTATCTGAGAGCCAAGTAGTGGAGATAGGGACACAGCCTGCCTTAGCGCAAGAGAAGTGCTCCAGACAAATGACCGCCAGACAGGGTACTGTGCACATACCCTGCCATCCATCTAAGGAGCTGAAAAGGGGCTTTGGTTTCTCCTTCTGGCTTGGCCTCTTTCAGCCTCAGAGTCCATATATACAGTCCAGAGAGATCTTTTCATATCTGAACTGCAACCCAGAGCTAAATTCAAATTTTATCCCTTGGCATTCCTAGAGCCAAGGAAAACAGGAAATAGGTATTTCTACCTCTGGCATGGAAAGTAAGATGATTAGAATCAATCCAGCTTCCTAAGATAACTAAAAAATCTGGATTACTTTTTAAAGCATCAAACATCAAAAAACACTAGTGAGAAATTATTGAGCTCAAATCTAAGAGAGGTAAGCCCAGTGCTCAGAGGTAAGCCCACTGCCTTTATTCTGAGTCTATTTGATTTGTTGATCCAAAGACACAGTTGAAAACTTAACCTGGCAAATTTCCAAACCCAAGAAGACAAAGTCAAAATGCAGAGCCCACCAAAAATAGGTATGGTGGTAGGACATCCCCTCTCCAGGAACCCAGAAGGACACAGCCTCAGAACAAAGTGAATTGGAAGAAAAATCCCATAGTGACCTGCAGCCTGGTTTTACCATGCTTCAGTGGCCAAGGGAAGTTCAAGAATTGAACTTAGATTAAGGAAGACCTAGGCTAGTAGTACCTCTAAGCACCTAGCAGAAATAAATGAAAATGCTCTCAGAATGAACATGTCCTCATCTTAGGCTTCATATTACTACTACAAACAACTTTTCAAACACTACAATGAATACGTAGTGAAAGATAACCAGGCACACTTAGAAACCAAATACTATACGTAAAAAAGAGCAGAAAGACCAAACAACAGAAATAGATACACAAAGACCTAACTACTAAGATTATCATATGCAAACTATACAACAACTATGCAATGTTTATAGAAATAAGACAGAGGCTTAAAAGTTTTAGTAGAGACCTGGAATATATATTTAAAAGTAGCATGATGGAGCTGAAAAAGAACCAAATAGAAATTCTAAAATTAAAAAATGCAATAACCAAAATCAATAGCTCGCTACAGGACGATTTGATAGTATATTATACATGGCTGGAGAGAGAATTGGCAAACTGGAAAAAGGGAGAGAAGATAACTATTAGAATGCAACACGGAGAAACAAAGAGATAGAAATACAAGACAGAATCAGAGACCCTGAGGATCCAGGGAGGAGGTCTAACAGGCTTTTTGAAATCCTAGAATAATCAAGGGGAGAGTGGATGAGGCAGAGGCAACATTTGAAGAGATCACTGGGATATGGTTGGCATCAGGATCCCTAAATATCCGTCAGTTGAGTTCTGCAAGCTTTCCAGGAAATAGCCAGCTGGTTGGCTCAGAGCATGCAGAGCTCCTCAGGGGGCGGTGTTGCCTAGCGCCAGACGCCAGTCTCAGCATCTCAGCTCTGACAAAGTCCAGCTGCTCTTCACTGATGGAAGAGAAGGTGGTTAGCTAGAGGAATAAAGTGCATGTTCCAACCTCAAGAACTCGTGTATGCAGAGATCAGAAGGCAGAGAGAGGAAGAGACAGAGACCAACAGAGATTATGAGTAACTTCTAAAAACAGAAATAAGTTCAGTATGCCTGGGGCATAGAGGCAGGTGATGAGATGATAGAGAAGACCCCAAAGGAACAGGTAGAACTGGGACATGAAGAACCTCATGAACCGTAAAGACACTGAGGCCTCATTCTATGGGTTATAGAAGCTATTAAAAGATTTCAAGCAGGGAAGGAATCTGATTCACAAGTTAGAAGAAACACTCTGGGTAGAGCACGAAGAGTTCATTGAAGTGAGGCATGTGTCGACTGGGGCACCATTAAGAGGCTGTTAGATGTCATCCAGGTCGGAGCTGACAGTGACATGCTTTATATAATGGCATTTAAGAAATGACAATACCTAAAATCAAACAAAAAAAACATCTATTTGCTGCCAAGTGGTCGAATCAACATACGCAGCTTAACCACACAAAATCTAGATTATGTGGCCACCTCCATCCGTGAAGCAGTCACCAAAATCCAGTGAAGAAACACCACCCATTCAGTACCACCAAAGCAGTTCTGTCATGTGTGTTCCCTGCCTGCACAAACCTACATGTACATATCACGGGATAGAGACTCCTGAAGGACTGAAAGGCTGCTCTGGTGAGGTGGCCTCTGTTTAAACCAGCCCCACGTGAAGAGAACATCCCTTGAGACGAATTTGGAGGCCAGGATTAAAGCCTTTTGGAGGCCAGAGCAAATTAAGATTTTTATGTAAGAACTAAAAAGTACTTCGATCATGAGACATTGGGTAGCTTGTCCCCCTCACTAAGGAGCAGGAGTGTTGCGCGTGGGGCCCACGTGCTTCTGTGTGGTGTTTGACTCTGTATAAAGTCTAGTCCCAAAGTTCAAGGTGCCTGAAGAAGCCCAAGTACAAATGTGTGACTATTGGCTATGCCAATAAACTCATCATCTCAACCAAGAAAAAAAAAAAAAAAAAAAAGACAATACTTGATGTTGGCAAAGTGCCAAAAACAGCCACTCTCAATCACTGCTGCTGAGATAGTGAGATAGTTAATTGATGCAACTTTTTGGAAAGTAATTTAGAAAAATATAACAAACGTTTAAAGATGGATATACCTTTTGATTCAGTTATTCCATTACTAGGATTTATCTTAAATAAATAATTAAGAATGTGCAGTCCATCTCAATATTAGTCATAAGAAGAAAATATTGGCTGGGTGCAGTGGCTCATGCCTGTAATCCAAGCACTTAGGGAGGCCAAGGTGGGTGGATCACCTGAGGTAAGGAGTTTGAGACTGGCCTGACCGACATGGTGAAATCCCACCTCTACTGAAAATACAAAAATTAGGTGGCTCATGCCTGTAATCCCAGCACTTTGGGAAGCTGAGGCTGGCGGATCACAAGGTCAGGAGATCGAGACCATCCTGGCTAATACAGGGAAACCCAGTCTCTACTAAAAATACAAAAAATTAGCCGGGCATGGTGGCAGGAGCCTGTAGTGCCAGCTACTCAGGAGGCTAAGGCAGGAGAATGGCATGAACCCAGGAGGCGGAGCTTGCAGTGAGCCGACATCGAGCCACTGCACTCCAGCCTGGGGAACAGAGCAGGACTCTGTCTCAAGAAACAAACAAACAAACAAACAAAATAATTAGCCGGGCTTGGTGACACATGCCTGTAATCCCAGCTACTTGGGAGGCTGAGGCAGGAGAATTGCTTGAACCTGGGAGGCAGAGGTTGCAGTGAGCTGAGATCACACCACTGCACTCCAGCGTAGGCAACAAGAGCAAAACTCCATCTCAAAAAAAAGAAGAAAATATTGAAAACAGCCTAAAATGTCCAACACTGGGAAACAATCAAATATATATGCAAAATAATATTTATGGTTATTAAAAACTGTATCATAAAAGATTCATTTTCTTCTTTGTACTTTTATCTTTTAAACTTTTCTATAATTTACAGGGATGACTTCTGGAATTAGGGGAAAAAATCAACTTCACAAAATAACACAAGGAATAAGTATCAGAAATAAAAATTATGCAAGACATATGCTTTGGCCATTACATAACAAAATTTAAAATATAGTACTGTATGTATAAACTGCTCCAGTCAGGAGGGATGCAAATAGTATCACATTTTATTTATTTCTCAAATTAATTGGAACTGGTTTGAGATCCCACATTGCACACTGGCAGGAGTCATGGACCTCCTTCTTGGGGCTTCCCCTTTTCCACTGTGGGTCTCTTGCAGTCATCAAGGAGTTTACCAAAAAGGAAAATCAACAGGCTTTTATCTTCAAGTTGAGAATAATCTGGATTTATTCAGTTGCCGCTGCCTTTGCCATAGTTGTTCCTTGCTACACAAGGCACCATTTCTAGCCCAGGTTTTCATCTATCTATATCACACTTCTGGTCCCTGTTGTCCCAGAGTTGCCCTATCAGTCACAGTCCTTCAAAGGGCCACAGGGTCATGAGTAAACCCATTTCTTTGAGGTGAAACTTCCTTCTCCTTGCATGGGCCCCAGGATCATAGCTCTTGGTATGTGGACCTGTCTGTCACCCACAGCTACTTTTCTCCAAGGTCCTACCACTCTGGAGATGTTTCGCAAAAGGGGGTGCCATCCTCCTCTCTTACTAAAATCTGTCTCTATTCTAGGACCTGGAGACCACACCAAAGGCTGGGGAGCTTTTGTTTTGTTTTTTGTTTTTTTTTTGAGACGGAGTCTTGCTCTGTCGCCCGGGCTGGAGTGCAGTGGCCGGATCTCAGCTCACTGCAAGCTCACGCCATTCTCCTGCCTCAGCCTCCCAGGTAGCTGGGACTACAGGCACCCGCCACCTCGCCCGGCTAGTTTTTTGTATTTTTTTAGTAGAGACGGGGTTTCACCGTGTTAGCCAGGATGGTCTCGATCTCCTGACCTTGTGATCCGCCCGTCTCAGCCTCCCAAAGTGCTGGGATTACAGGCTTGAGCCACCGCGCCCGGCCGAGCTTTTGTTTTTTTTATCTCCACTCTTGTCACCCAGGCTGGAGTGCAGTGGCACCATCTCAGCTCACTGCAACCTCTGCCTCTCAGGTTCAAGTGATTCTCCTGCCTCAGCCTCCTGAGTAGCTGGGATTACAGGTGCCCACCACCATGCCCGGCTAATTTTTGTATTTTTAGTAGAGACGGGTTTGCGTCATGTTGGCCAGGCTGGTCTCAAACTCCTGACCTCAGGTAATCTGCCTGCCTCGGCCTCCCAAAGTGCTGGGATTACAGGCATGAGCCACCGCACCCAGCTGGGACCTTTATTTTTCATCCACCATCACATACTCCCACATCCTCCTCCTGAATTAAACTGTCATCACATTCCTTTCTTTTATAGTGCTCCTTGATTGTCTATCACAAAATGTCAAACTTTAGAAATGCACACAAAAACATGGGCGACCAAATTTTAAAAAGTGAGCCAAAATTTTCAACTAACATGTCACAAAAAAATATTCAAATGCTCAATGAACATATGAGAAGGTGCTTGCTTTTCTTAGCCATTAAAGAAATGGACTTTAAAACCACATCCATCAGAATGGCAAAAATGAAAATGAAGGTACTAACTATTAGAGAGGATGTGGGGAAGCCATAAACTCCCCCAGACTATTGTTGAAAGTATAAATTAGTTACAGCCGGGTGCAGTGGCTCATGCCTGTAATCCCAGCACTTTGGGAGGCCGAGGTGAGTGGATCATTTGAGGTCAGGAGTTCAAAACCAGCCTGGCCAACATGATGAAACCCCATCCACTAAAAATACAAAAATTAGCCAGGCATGGTGGTAGGCACCTGTAATCACAGCTACTTGGGAGGCTGAGGCAAGAGAATCACTTGAGCTCAGGAGGCAGAGGCTGCAGTGAGCCAAGATCACACCACTGCACTCCAGCCTGGGAGACAGAGCAAGCCTCTGTCTCAAAAAACAAAACAAACAACAACAACAACAACAACAAAATTAGTTACTAACTGCTTTGGAAAACTGGCAATTTCTTTTATTGAGATGGAGTCTCGCTTTGTCACCCAGGCTGGAGTGCAGTGGCACAATCTCAGCTCACTGCAACCTCCGCCTTGTGGGTTCACGTTATTCTCCTGCCTCAGCCTCCCGAGTAGCTGGGACTACAGGCGCCTGCCACCACGCCTGGTTAACTTTTTATATTTTTAGTAGAGACGGGGTTACACCATGTTAGCCAGGATGGTCTCAATCTCCTAACCTTGTGATCTGCCCACCTCGGCCTCCCAAAGTGCTGGGATTACAGGCATGAGCCACCACACCCAGCCTAAAACTGGCAGTTTCTACCACACATTAATATATGACCCACTAAGTCCATTTCTAGGTGTATACTTAACAGAAATCCAAGAATATATCCACCAAAAGATGGGTATTAAAATTTTCATAATTATACTCTTCTCTTTTTTTAATTAAAAACTGTGTTATAATAGAGACAAGGTCTCGCTTAATTTGTCCATGCTGGTCTCAAACTCCTGGACTCAAATGATCTGCCTGCCTCAGTCTCCCAAAGTGCTGAGATTGCAGGTATGAGCCACCACACCCAGCAAGGTACTATTCTTAAAAACAAAAATGGAAAATTATCCAAATGCCCATTAGTCAAGACTGGATAAATGGTAGGATAATCACCCAGTGGAATACTATGTGGCAATGAAAATAAATGATCTGCTTTAACAAAGTTGACAAGCAATGGGGAAAGCCCTTTCTATTCAATAAATGGTGCTGGCATAACTGTCTAGCCAAATACTGAGGAATGAAACTGGACCCCTACCTTTCTCCATACACAAAAATTAACCCAAGATGGATTAAAGACTTAAATGTAAGACATAAAACTAGAGATCCATTCCAAGACGGCCGAATAGCAACAGCTCCGGTCTGCAGCTCCCAGCGTGATCAATGCAGAAGACGGGTGATATCTGCATTTCCAACTGAGGTACCTGGTTCATCTCACTGGGACTCGTTGGACAGTAGGAGTAGCCCATGGAGGGTGAGCTGAAGCAAGGCAGGGTGTTGCCTCACCCAGGAACCACAAGGGGTCAGGGGATTTCCCTTTCCTAGCCAAGGGAAGCCATGACAGACTGTACCTGGAAAAATGGGAGACTCCCATCCAAATACTGTGCTTTTCCCAAGGTCTTAACAACTGGCAGACAAGGAGATTCTCTCCTATGCCTGGCTCAGAGGGTCCCATGCCCATGGAGCCTTGCTCACTGCTAGCGCAGCAGTCTGAGATCCACCTGCGAGGCAGGAGCCTGGCAGGGGAAGGGGCGTCCATAATTGCTGAGGCTTGAGTTTGTAAACAAAGCAGCCAGCAAGCTCTAATGGGGCAGAGCCCACCATAGCTCAGCAAGGCCTACTGCATCTAGACTCCACCCCAATGGGCAGGGCTTAGCTGAACAAAAGGCAGGAGACAACTTCTACAGACTTAAACATCCCTGTCTGACAGCTCTGAAGAGAGCAGTGGTTCTTCCAACAAGGCATTTGAGTTCTGAGAATGGACAGACTGCCTCCTCAAGTGGGTCCCTGACCCCTGAGTAGCCTAACTGGGAGACACCTCCCAGGAGGGGTCGACAGACACCTCATATAGGCAGGTGCCCCTCTGGGACGAAGCTTCCAGAAGAAGGATCAGGCAGCAATATTTGCTGTTCTGCAATATTTGCTGTTCTGTAGCCTCTGCTGGTGATACCCAGGCAAACAGGATCTGGAGTGGACCTCCAGCAAACTCCAACAGACCTGCAGCTGAGGGACCCGACTGTTAGAAGGAAAACTAACAAATGAAAGGAATAGCATCAACATCAACAAAAAGGACATCCACACCAAAACCCCATCTGTAGGTCAGCAACATCAAAAACCAAAGGTAGATAAAAACCAAAAAGATGGGGAGAAACCCCAGCAGAAAAGCTGAAAATTCTAAAAATCAGAGCGCCTCTTCTCCACCAAAGGATTGCAGTTCCTTGCCAGCAATGGAACAAAGCTGGACAGAGAATGACTTTGATGAGTGAACAGAAGTAGGCTTCAGAAGGTTGGTAATAACAAACTTCTCCAAGCTAAAGGAGCATGTTTGAACCCATAGCAAGGAAGCTAAAAACCTTGAAAAAAGGTTAGACGAATGGCTACCTAGAATAAACAGTGTAGAGAAGACCTTAAATGACCTGATGGAGCTGAAAACCATGGCACAAGAATTTTGTGACACATGCACAAGCTTCAATAGCTGATTCAGTCAAGTGGAAGAAAGGGTATCAGTGATTGAAGATCAAATTAATGAAATAAAGTGAAAAAACAAGGTTAGAGAAAAAAGTAAAAAGAAATGAACAAAGCCTCCAAGAAATATGGGACTATGTGAAAAGATGAAATCTACATTTGATTGGTGTACTTGAAAGTGACGGGGAAAATGGAACCAAGTTGGAAAACACTCTTTAGGATATTATCCAGGAGAAGTTCCCCAACCTAGCAAGGCAGGCCAACATTCAAATTCAGAAATACAGAGAACACCACAAAGATACTCCTCGAGAAATTGTCAGATTCACCAAGGTTGAAATGAAGGAAAAAATGTTAAGGGCAGCCAGAGAGAAAGGTCAAGCTACCTACAAAGGGAAGGCCATCAGACTAACAGCGGATCTCTCTATGGAAACCTTACAAGCCAGAAGACAGTGGGAGCCAATATTCAACATTCTTCAAAGAATTTTCAACCCAGAACTTCCTATCCAGCCAAACTAAGCTTCATAAGTGAAGGAGAAATAAAATTCTTTACAGACAAGCAAATGCTGAGAGATTTTGTCACCACTAGGCCTGCCTTAGAAGAGTTCCTGAAGTAAGCAATAAATATGGAAAGAAATAACCGGTACCAGCCACTGCAAAAACATGCCAAACTCTAAAGACTATCGATGCTATAAAGAAACTGCATCAATCAATGGGAAAAATAATCAGCTAACATCAATAATGACAGAATCAAATTCACACATAACAATATTAACCTTAAATGTAAATTGGCTAAATGCCCCAATTAAAAGAGACAGACTGGCAAATTGGATTAAGAGTCAAGACCTGTCAGTGTGCTGTATTCAGGAGACCCATCTCACGTGCAACGACACATATAGGATCAAAATAAAGGGATGGAGGAAGATCTACCAAGCAAATGGAAAACAAAAAAAAGCAGGGGTTGCAATGCTAGTCTCTCATAAAACAGACTTTAAACCAACAAAGATCAAAAGGGACGAAGAAGGGCACTACATAATGGCAAAAGGATCAATTCAACAAAAACAACTAACTATCCTAAATATATATACACCCAATACAGGAGCATCCAGATTCATAAAGCAAGTCCTCAGAGACCTACTAAGAGACTTAGACTACCACACAATAATAATGGGAGACTTTAACACCCCACTGTCAATATTAGACAGATCAATGAGATAGAAGGGTAACAAGGATATCCAGGACCTGAACTCAGCCCTGCACCAATCAGACCTAATAGACATCTATAGAACTCTCCACTCCAAATCAACACAATATACATTCTTCTCAGCGCCACATTGCACTTATTCTAAAATTGATCACATAATTGGAAGTAAAGCACTCCTCAGCAAATGTAAAAGAACAGGAATCACAACAAACTGTCTCTCAGACCACAGTACAATTGAATTAGAACTCAGAATTAAGAAACTCACTCAAAACCGCTCAACTACATGGAAACTGAACAACCTGCTCCTGAATGACTACTGGGTAAATAATGAAATAAAGGCAGAAATAAAGATTTCTTTGAAACCAATGAGAACAAAGACACAACATATCAGAATCTCTGGGACACATTTAAAGCAGTGTGTAGAGGGAAATTTACAGCACTAAATACCCACAAGAGAAAGCAGAAAAGATCTAAAATCGACACCCTAACATCACAATTAAAAGAACTAGAGAAGCAAGAGCAACCAAATTCAAAAGCTAGCAGAAGGCAAGAAATAACTAAGATCAGAGCAGAACTGAAGGAGAT